>NC_137629.1:3699971-3704971 GCF_963383615.2 Lipophrys pholis | reverse complement strand
TGATGATGCGTTTTGAAAGGATTTAAAAGTGCTTGAAATGTGTTTCCATTGGTTCCAACCAATCCTTAGGTTTAACTCTGCTTCATTTTATCACAAGTTTGTTATTGTTTACTTTTCATTATTTGTGTACTATTCTTGTTTTTTCATCCATATATTGTGTTTATTGTTTATTTAATCTTTACGGTTTTGTTTGTGCTTTTCATGATTTCTGTGTTTTTCTTCATTTGTATTTTGATGTTTTGTTTGTTGACTATTCTTGCTTGTTGTTGTTTGTTTTCAGGTCTATTTATCTATTTATGTATATGTATTAATGTATTTATGTTTTATCAAAATGTTTACTACTCTTATTTTTGAAGCGGTTTTTTTTCTTTTAGCTTACTCTCTATTTTTTCTCACCTTTTTCAGATTCTGATGTTTTTCTATATTTGTACATTTCTGCTTTGTTTTTTGACCACTCATTTGTGGTAGGTTTATTCATTTATTTATTTACTTGTTTATTTATTTATTCATTTGATTCCGTTTTTTTTTTTTTTCTCCTTTATTTTCTCTTGTTGGCTCTGCAGAGATTTCCAGCACAGTAAACACGAGCACATGTCCAAAAATAAACAAAGTGTAAACACAAACACTAAGCGTTTGATCAGCCTGACATCACTTCCTGTCACATGTTGGGCGCTGACCTGCACAGATCTCCATGACTGGAGGATTCAACAGGAAACAAACTCACTTCTGATTGTTTCAAAGGAGCTGAATTCTTCTTTTCTTTAGTTTGTCGGACCGAACGCTCTGCCGGTTTAAAGAGCTGCTGTTTACGCCTGTCTGCTGAAGTTAACTCACACACACATCCGACAGGATAACTCGGTGACCCCGCCCCCGTAAATAACATCAACCACAAACAAACAAAATATACGGAGAAAGACGGAACCTGAACGTCACAACTGAACAGGGGGTCATGAAACCAATCTTCACACTGGAAGAAACGCCAAGGAGTCAATTATTAATAGTCCACGCACACACACACACACACACACACTCACACGTAGTTAGACCCTGTGGAATCGTCCTACTATGAAGGAAAAATTCAATTATCCTACAAAAGTGAATAAATTTGCAGCATCGCAGCCCCCGGCTGTAGCTGCAGCTCCCCAGATGCATTTATGGCGAGTGAGGCGAGTGAGTGAACGGGAAGGGGGTGTGGGGGTGGTTGGGGGGGTGGGTGGGGGGGGGGGGGGGGGGGGGGGGGGGGGGGGGCGTTTAACCCACATGGATGAATGTAGGGAGGATCCAATGTGAAGGGAATCAATTCTTATTAATTGGATGTTATAATCTTCTAGTTCTGTTACAGAAAGAAGGCATTCAGAGTGTGTGTGTGTGTGTGTGTGTGTGTGTGTGTGTGTGTGTGTGTGTGTGTGTGTGTGTGTGTGTGTGTGTGTGAGTCTGTCAGTCTGACTTTTTCACCACAAAAAAGGAGGGAAAAAAAACGCTCAAGCTTTGACCCACAAACCCGGCCTGAAAGCCCCCCTGAGGTAATTAAAATAATTTAAGAAGAATATCATTAATAATAAGTTGAAATAAACTTATTTAAACTGCAGCTTCAGTTCAAAGAAAATCAAAGAACTTTACTATCATGAAAACAAAACAACGAAAAGCCAGTGTGTTGAATTGAAGTTCATGTTGGAGGATTACCGTATTGTCGGGACTAGAAGTTGAATCTGTTAAAAAGGCATTTAAGTTTCTGCCATTTATTTCACAGCATTGCATAAAAAGCAGTTTGAAAAAAAAATTATTAGATTATTCTGCGAATAGCAGCTGAACGGACAAAAGGACAGATTTAGTCACCGAGCAGCAGATTATAGAAGATCCAGAAAGACGACGCACAATAAACCTGAAGAATATTTTTCTTTAAAGTTAGAATATTTGCTGTGTATTATTTTTTTCCCTTTTGGAGACATTTTTAATGGTCTTTCAGTCAAATACAGAACAATTGAGGTTTTTCTACAGTAATGTAACAGAGACATCTCATGGTTCCAAGTATTTTGTACCAGTATATTTTAATATGGAAGTGGCTTTTTTAATAACTTAAAAAATAAAGTGACTTATAATCTAGAAAATACAGTATTGCTTTCTTCCACTGTGTATTAACCAGATGTGCTCGACGAGTACATTTAGTGGCCTATATGTTGTTGGTAACCATGACAACCCTCCAGAAACCATGGGTAAACTGATGTTTTGTGCATAAACTGATGCTATAACTGTTTGTACATGTTTAAGCCGCACTCTAAATGATCACAAGTGCTAACACAAAGAGAATTATTTCAATTATTTTCATTGTAATAAAAAACTATTGAAAACCGTCTTGTTGCATTTACAGATTCTGACTTTAGAAAAGAACGTTAATTTAGTAAATATCACATTAATGGTTTTGGTGGTGAGTTTGCATTATTAGCCCTGGTCACGCCATATTGAAAGAATTTATCGTGTTTCCTGGAGAAGCTTCCTTTTTTCTTGTTTCGACTGTTTGACTGGACTCATGACGCCACCTTGTGGTATAAAGTGATATTACAACACAGATCGCTGGTTTAATTCCTGCACTGTGAATAAAAAACATTGTTGTGATTGTGCAATAACACCGTATTTAATCTTTTACGTAATTTATGACAGTTGTAAGCTAAAAATATGCCACACTGTTCCTTTAATCTCGCTGGCTCCTTTCCTGTCACTTCATGCCCCCCCCCCCCCCCCCCCCCCCACACACACACACACACACACACACGCACACCCCTCCATGTGTGAATCCATCAGAATGTTTTCCTGTTTGTCAGCAGCAGGTTTTCATGTTTCCTCACCGATCATTCCTCCGTCCTTTCATGGCTGCGACTGATTGTATGTTCGGCGTGACGACTTGTCAGAGCCGCCGCTCCGCGCCACTTCCTGTTTGATCCGAAAGCGGCGGCGGTGGCAGCCTTCCTGCGGCTGATTGATGCGTTCTCATATCCCCGCGCGTGCTGAGCGACAGATTGATTCTGACACGTGTGGCCGACCTCGGGAAGACGTCGGCATGTGACGAGCGATTCAGTGGTAGCGGGCAGGAGGTATTGCTTTGTCTTCAGCAACATTTGAACCCTAAAGTGTTTTTTTTTAAACATTTTAAAGTACGGCGTCCCGGATTCTTAGTAAAACCATGAATGTAGGAAAGAAGCTTGTAATACTACTTTGAACCAGCAGATGGTGCAGTGAGTTACTCTAAATCTTGTATTCACACCGAGCACTTTGTCCTGAAACACACACAAACTCACTACTGCCGCGCCGGTGTAGACGAGCGGTATTACTTCAATCTTTCATATTGCGTCTTTAAAGCTTGTTGAAACAACAAGGACACTATTAACTGCCATCTACGTTATAATATTTAAAAACATTTCTAACTATGGTACCGAGCTGAACGACGCCCACACATGTTCTACAAGTAGCAGAAGCAGAAAAAAGAGGGAAGCAAACAAACGGCTGCAGTGACGACCAGACGGAGGTCCTGGACCCGGTTGGCAGGATAATGAGGCAAAGAATCAAAAAAGCCAAAAGGCAAAATTTTCTATAGCAAAACCCCAGACATAGCTCAAAGCTTTTGTTTTCAAGGTTTCTGCGTCAGTATGTTGATAACAGTGTGACACTCAGAGGCTCCTCACTTTCCTTTCCTTCAGTGGTATATGAGATGCATCTCGTGACGGTTGTGGAAACTTTACGGTGGCGACAAACAATGTAGGACGAACCGACTCTCAACACATTCCACAATCTACGCGCGTTTCCAAATACAAATTCCACAAACAATTATTATTATTCATATTTTCTATTGATTCATTTCAGACGTGATATTTTAATATATATACTTTTTAAGAAGATACATTTTATGAAAATATATTGAGAAACAAACTGATAATCTCTGTCCAAGTATACACACACACACATACATACACCTCATCCAATTAACATGCCTGAAAAGGGGATAGCAATAAGGTTCCACTCAAACATTCAATAACCCTCTCAGAAAAGGTTTCTTCCAATGGAAGGTAAGGCTAAGGTAAGGCTCAGGTAAGGCTAAGGTAAGGCTAAGGTAAGGCTCAAGTAAGGGCTCAGGTAAGGCTAAGGTAAGGCTCAGGTAAGGCTCAAGTAAGGCTCAGGTAAGGCTAAGGTAAGGCTCAAGTAAGGCTAAGGTAAGGCTCAGGTAAGGCTCAGGTAAGGCTCAGGTAAGGCTAAGGTAAGGCTCAAGTAAGGCTAAGGTAAGGCCTCAGATAAGGCTCAGGCTAAGGAAAGGCTCAGGTAAGGCTCAGGAAAGGCTAAGGTAAGGCTCAGATAAGGCTCAGGTAAGGCTAAGGTAAGGCTCAAGTAAGGCTCAGGTAAGGCTAAGGTAAGGCTCAGATAAGGCTCAGGAAAGGCTAAGGTAAGGCTCAGGTAAGGCTCAGGAAAGGCTAAGGTAAGGCTCAGATAAGGCTCAGGTAAGGCTAAGGTAAGGCTCAAGTAAGGCTCAGGTAAGGCTAAGGTAAGGCTCAGATAAGGCTCAGGAAAGGCTAAGGTAAGGCTCAGGTAAGGCTCAGGTAAGGCTAAGGTAAGGCTAAGGTAAGGCTAAGGTAAGGCTCAGCCTTTCAGTCTTCAGGAGGATCCAGTGGAAACATGGTGAGAATAAGTAAAGTCCAGAAATGAGAAGTCACTTCACGAGACTTAGCAGACAAAAGGAACCTCATTAGTTATTCCTTTACCTTTAAACAAATATTAAATAACCCAATAAAGCAAAGAAGAATGTGGAGCGCGAGCTTCACTTCCTGGTCGCCAGAGAGAAACGAGGAACATAATAAATTATAACTCTCCTCCGTTTTTATGTTTACTCATAAATTCAGACGACACCAGAGATTCACATCAGAGTGCATCCTTATTTCAACAGTGATATTTCCCCGACTCCTCGCACTCAAGAAAACGGCTCTAAGGACTCAGATCGTCTCCAAGAAAGAGCGAAA
>NC_137629.1:3659553-3699771 GCF_963383615.2 Lipophrys pholis | reverse complement strand
CAGGAGACGTTTGTGGTACCACCTGTTCCTTCCTCTGGACCGGAGACCAGCTGATCCACCGGAGCCTCGGCCTTCATCCAGAAGGTTCCAGGAAACAAGACTAGCTCAACGTCCTCCGTCTGTCTGCGCCGCATGAAGATTCACCAGAATAAAAGTTGTCCAGCTGAAGAGACGTGAACAGAAATAAGACTAAACTGGAGACTGAGTGTGAAACGGAGGAGAAGTGAAGGATGAAACTCATCATGTTCTCTCCTCCGCTCTGATTGGCTGATTCATTAAACTACAGGAAGTCAAGAAGGAAACGGCAAAGATCATTTAAACAGAATCCAGAGCCGCCAGAGGAGTGAAAGAAAAGAATCCATCCATCACTCCATCATCCCTTCACAAGCCGTCTCTTCATCCTCTCATCTTCATCCTGTCTTCCAACCAGCTCATTATTGATCCATCCACCCTGCTTCATTCTCCTCCTCATCCGTTCATCTTACCTTCATCCTGTCATCCATCCCTCCTCTTATCAATCATTTCATTCCTCCCATCAATCCCACTAATTCCTTCTGTCACCCTTTCACCCTTCTTCTAATACATCATTTCATCATCTTCCAATCAACCACCTCATGGTTTCATCTTCTAACCCGTCCATCATCCTGTCCTCCTTTCATCCCTTCATCATGTGACATTTTTTTATCTGATCCAACCATCCATTTTTTCTCATAATTTTTACATCCTATCCATCCATGCATCCATGCATCCATGCATCCATCCATCCATCCATCCATCCATCCATCCATCCATCATACCTCCTGCCTGCTATCATCATGCCTTATATTCATTTATCCACTCTTCCATCCCTCTCATCAGGTCTTCATCCATTCCTTCATCCATCTCTTCATCTTGTCCTCCATGATCATCGCTCCCTGTATCTGTCTCGCTCATCCCTCTATCCTTCCTTCCTTTTCCCCGCTGGTCTCACTCGTTCCCTCACAGTCCACCTTTTCTTTCATCTGTTGTTTCTTCCTCTCCTCTCCTCTCCTCTCCTCTCCCCTCCCTCTTCTCTCCTCTCCTCTCTCCTCCACTCCTCTCCTCTCCTCTCCTCCCTGTCGCTCCGTCGCTCTTTGTTCTTCGTCTCTGCAGCTCCTGCAGCCGGCGAGAGGAAGAGTCTGCAGACCTGCTGAGATCAGAGGAGAGTGTTCCTCTGAGCAGGTGAGTGTTTGAAAAGAAGAAGAGAAGTGGTGAAAGAAGAGACAAAGAGAAGAGGAAGGCTGGACGATGTGCAGCTGAAGATCTCAGCCGGGGAATAAAAGCAGCAGCTCATTCAGTAAAAGGAAGAAGCAGCAAGAATATCGAAAAATCAAATTAAAAGTTGAGGAAATTCACCAAAACTCAGAGAAAATGATGTGCGGTCGTCTTTTTTAATCGTCTTGTGATAATTAATCCACTTCATGTGGAATCACTGCTGCAGACTCGTTCAAGGAGGAAAACTGATTTTCTTTCTCTTTTCATCTGAAGATGCCGCGGAAGTGAAACACGTCGACCTCAGAGTGAACAAGACCGAACACAAAGGACAAGAACGGTCCGTTAAATCAAATAAACGGCTGAGTTACTTTCAGTGAAAAGTCCGGAAATCTAGAGAATTTCTTCAAGAAGTCTGGTCTAAAACTAGTCTGGTCTAAAACTAGTCTGGTCTAAAACTAGTCTGGTCTGAAACCAGTCTGGTCTAAAACTAGTCTGGTCTGAAACTAGTCTGGTCTAAAACTAGTCTGGTCTGAAACTAGTCTGGTCTGAAACCAGTCTGGTCTAAAACCAGTCTGGTCTAAAACCAGTCAGAACTAAAACTAGTCTGGTCTAAAACCAGTCAGAACTAAAACCAGTCACAACAGTGCAGCATCAGTATTAAACTCTGAACTGGTGGAATCAGAGAAACTGACACGGTGTGACACAGACCTGAAACCAGTTTGAAACTAGTCCTAAACTAGTTTCAAACTGGTTCAATCTCTGGTTGAGACTGACATCAGATCATGACAGTTCATCAAAAGTCCAAAATCAAAAGAGTTCAGTAACAGTTTGGATGAAGCTCGTTGTGTCTTTAACTTTCTCCCACATAAGAATCAAAAGTTACTGAAACGGCCGCTTCAGTCCGGCGGCGGCTTACGGCTGGCGCTCGCACACGGAGCCGCGATGAGCTCCGGTCGGCGCCGCATCAAGGAGGCTGACAGCTCGTCTCCTAGCAACAGCACCTCTTTGTTGTCGGGAACCGTTACCGGGGCAACGGGCCCAATCAGGGGCTCCGGGATGTGACCGGAAACCATTTCTGGAGACGGAGCAGGGAGCAGATTAGTGAACGACACTGCTGGGAAATATCTGGTCCACTGAATGATGAAGAGGAACACAGCTAATGAGGAGGAAGAGGAGAGAGAGGAAGAGGAGGAGGGAGAGGAAGAGGAATAGGAGGAGGGAGAGGAAGAGGAGGGAGTGAGAGGAAGAGGAAGGAGAGAGAGGAAGAGGAGGGAGAGGGGGAAGAGGAAGAGGAGGAAGAGGAGGGGTGTGGACGGTTTATATTGTTGAAACTGATGATTCCACTTTATTTCTCTTCATCAGCTCAGACCATCTGTAAGGACGCTGCTCTGTGGACGAGCTGGCAGGAGATGACAGCATGTGTGTGTGTGTGTGTGTGTGTGTGTGTGTGTGTGTGTGTGTGTGTGTGTGTGTGTGTGTGTGTGTGTGTGTGTGTGTGTGTGTGTGTGTGTGTGTGTCCGTTATCAGGACGACCAGCAGCTCTGTAGCACTGATCTATCCCATAAGTCACTGAGGCTCCTGCTGTCTATTGATCTGGCAACCCTTCCTGTGTCCCTCTGTCTCACACGCACGCACGCACGCACGCACGCACGCACGCACGCACGCACGCACGCACGCACGCACGCACGCACGCACGCACGCACGCACACTTTTATCAGGTCATAGGGCACTCATGAAGACATATATTATGTTTGTGTTCTTGTGTGCGTGTGTGAGATGCTGCTCATTTAAATGCAAAGTGAAACATGTCTTCTTTACCGAGACCATATGTCTGCCCCCCCCCCCCCCCCCCCCCCCCCACGCCCCTCACACACACACACGGTGGATGAAGTGATTTAAAGTGTGTGTGTAAGCAGAAACAAGCAGATAATGAATCTTTAAATATATGAAACATGTTTAATCCAGGAGATCAATATCTTCACATCAAGGCTCTTTCATTAAGTAGAAAGTTGCTTCAACTGTATAAAAAAAGAAGAAGCTTTCTTTCACACTTTAATTCACAGTTTCCACTTGCTGATGTAGTTAAAGATCCAGAGTCAGTCGGGAACCTCAGAGTCACCAAACTCAGGCAAGACAAAGAGGGAGGAGAAAGAAATGAAAAGAAGAGCGAGAGTCTGTCATGGAGTTCCATATTGTTCCGTCAACGGGGGGGTCTTCACCAGGAGGAGTAAATAAATACTAATAAAAAGAACATATATTATATATAAAATATACACTACCATTCAAAAGTTTGTGGCCACTTAAAAATGTCCTTGTTTCTGAAAGAAAAGCAGTTTTTTTCAATGAAGAAAACTTTAAACTAATCATAAATACACTCTATACATTGTTAAAGTGGTAAATTACTATTCTAGCTGCAAATGTCTGGTTTTTGGTGTAATATCTACAGAGGTGTATAGAGGCAACTATCCCTCCAGTGTTCTAATGGTCCAATGGGTTTGCTCTTTGTGTCAGAAGGCTGATGGATGATTAGAAAACCCTTGTGCAATCATGTCAGCACAGTTGAGAAAGAACACAGACATTGGACAGAGGAAAAAAGTGTTCTGGACGGACGAACGGACGTCTGAGGTGTTTGGATCACACAGAAGAACATTAGTGAGACGCAGAACAACTGAAAAGATGCTGGAGGAGTGACTGACGCCGTCTGTCAACCAAGGTGGGGTAACGTGATGGTCTGGGGTTGCTTTGGTGCTGGTAAGGTGGGACATTTGTTCAGGGGAAAAGCGATTTTGAATAAGGAAGGCTATCACTCCATTTTGCAACGCCATGGCGTCCCCTGAGGACAGCGCTTGATTGGAGCCAATTTCATCCTCCAACAGGACAATGACCCAAAGCACACCTCCAGAGGGTGGAGAAGTATTTAGAGAAGAAGCAGGCAGCTGGTATTCTATCTGTAATGGAGTGGCCAGCGCCGTCACCACATCTAAACCCCATTGAGCTGCTGTGGGAGCAGCTTGACCGTGTCCATCAAGTGTCCATCCAGCCAGTCCAACTTGTGGGAGGAGCTTCTAGAAGTGTGGGCTGAAATTTCTCCAGATTACCTCAACAAATTAACAGCTGGAATGTCAAAGGTCTGCAATGCTGGAATTGCTGCAAATGGAGGATTCTTTGACGAAAGCAAAGTTTGAAGGAAAAAATTCTTATTTCAAATAAATATCATTATTTCTAACCTTGTCAATGTCTTGACTATATTTTCTATTCATTTTAAAACTCGTGTGGTCAATAAAAGTGTGACTTTTCATGGAAAACACAAAATTGTCTAGGTGACCCCAAACTTTTGAATGGTAGTATATATATATATATATATATATATATATATATATATATATATATATATATATATATATATATATATATATATATATATATATATATATATATATATATATATATATATATAAATAATACATGTCTTCCTGTTGCTAGGTTAACATAAAAAAACAACCTTGATGTACGGCGAAGACGTTACAACACCGAGACAGGAAACAGGAAGTCAGATCATCTGTCCTGCTCTCCTCGTCTACATCCCTGACAGCCAATTAAAACACTGCATCCCACCATCAGGTCTATACCAGCCAATCATAGCACCCCCATCACATTATAGGAGCCAACCAGAGCACAGCATCCAAATAAGTCACTTCAGCCCCTGTGAGGTTAGTGAAGTTACTTTTAAATTGATGCTCTGTCGTTTAAACAGGAAATACCAGTATTTCTATATGAGATATTAATTGGTGTTATTTCTTAGGCCTCGTTTACACAACAACGTTTTGAAAACAATGTCCGTTCATGTGGAAACGGCAGAAATACTGAAGACGGTGTAGCTAGTTTATGTCAGGTTGGTTCTGCTGGTTGTTTTTATAATGAGACACACAGCAGAGAACAACGAGCTCTAAACATTAACAATGGGAGAACACGGACTGTCAAAATAAAAGTACCAAGTTAGATTGTTCTTACAGTGACTGTCAAAATAAAAGTACCAAGTTGGATTGTTATTATGGTGACTGTCAAAATAAAAGTATCGAGTTGGATTGTTATTTCGGTGATTGTCAAAATAACTGGGAGTCATGACACCACGGAGGAGACTTTGTTCTGATTGTCTCGACTGAGCATGTGCAGAGGAACTAGTTACTACGTACGTTTTGTTGGCTCCGAGCACCGCTGCGTAAACGGAAACCCAAAACGCCTTTAATTCGAAAACGTGGTGAGTAGCTAACTTCTTCAGAGTAACCAGTCGTTGGCTCAGGCTGTTGGTTGTTCCAGAGACGGAGGAGCCGGAACTCAAACGTTGACTTTTCTGATTCAACGTGTGGGTGGAGGAGAGGAAAACAACTCCTGGTGCTTTCTAACGTTTCGCCCAACATTCAGCTTCTTATCCGCCATCGGATCCTCCTTTCACATCCTGTCGGGACTCCGTCGAGGCTGGTTTGGGACTCTGAGCTCGAGCGGAGCAGGTTTCCTGCAGCGTTCTGACGGTGACTCTGAAACATCGGCGGCCGAAACGATGGCGGAGGAGAGAAGAAAACACGATGGAGGTCGGAGGGTCCATTGAGGTGACGGACGACGAGGCACAAACATTTGGCCTCGTGGTCGTTGGTGCACATCGAGCAGTACTTCCTGACCCAACACACACACACACACACACACAGACATACACATACACACACACATACACACACACCTCTGTGAACAGGTGAAGTCATGCAGAAAATGGGATTCAGTTTCGTCCCCCCACAACCTTCACTTAACTCATTTAGATGCGTTAACTTATTCAGACTGAACTCTTTTTACACTCAAACGATGCTGATGTGACACACACACACGCACACACGCACACACGCACACACGCACACACACACACACACACACACACACGCACACACACACACACACACACACACACACGCAGAGCGAGTCGGGAGCATTTCACGCTCTATATTGGCCATGATTATTGGAAATGAAGAAACACCTCTCCGTTTAAAGATGCGTTTTGTCGCTGCGTCTCGTTTGCACTCGGAGTGTTTTATCTGGAGAGATAAGCGGGATAAAGAAAGCGCTTATCTGCCGGGCGCTAAGTGGATAAGCAGCCGCACTGTACGCCGCCGCGCGTACTCCAACAAATAAGGCCGATGCCGGCTAAATCTAATACCGCCGCGGGGACATTACACCCAGAATGCAATGTGGCAGACGATTCCTCTGGACGAAGAGATACGACACTCGGCGTGCAAACGAAGCAGAAGGTTTGGACCAACCGAGAAGAGATGTGTGTGTGTGTGTGTGTGTGTGTGTGTGTGTGTGTGTGTGTGTGTGTGTGTGTGTGTGTGTGTGTGTGTGTGTGTGTGTGTGTGTGTGTGTGTGTGTGTGTGTGTGTGTGTGTGTGTGTGTGTGTGTGCGTGTGCGTGTGGGTGTGTGTGTACCCTGGCAAGAGCCACAACGGTAAATCACAGCGACATCCTGCCGACGCGGCGGCAGCCTGGTTACGGCTGTGTTTAGAGGAGCTACTAACACAACCACGGTGTACGATAAACGTCTGCAGCTCCATTTCTTTCCTCCACAGACTTCCTGTTCCTGCACCAAAATTCACCTTTCACCCCGATAACCTTTCACCCCATCACAGCTCAACACGCAGCTCAGGACGAAACTAATCAAACAACAG
The DNA here is from genome assembly GCF_963383615.2 of Lipophrys pholis. Classification (NCBI taxonomy): domain Eukaryota; kingdom Metazoa; phylum Chordata; class Actinopteri; order Blenniiformes; family Blenniidae; genus Lipophrys; species Lipophrys pholis. Next base: position 3,692,828 of record NC_137629.1, on the reverse strand, counting down.
CTGAAAGCAGAAAATTCTCAAATCAGAGGCTGGTGTGAAGCTACGACGCTCTTACAATGCTAATCCTGTTCATCGTGCATCATGGTTTGTTTTGCTGTTAGAAGTAACGTGTTAGCTCAAGATGGCTGTCCGTCTGCAGTGAACAGGAGCTCAACAAAACAAGGCAGATAAAAACGTTGGCTAATGCTAAAGCGAGCAGTGGAGTTTCTAAAACTGCTAGCCTGTGGTGAGACAGGTTCGTTTTACTCTCCTGATGTGTTACAATAGTAATCCTATTACTACTATTACTATAATAGGCTAACAAGCATTTGTTTTGGAAAAAATGCTTGTTATCCATGAATAGAGATGCAGTTAGGCTAATGTAATAGCGTTTTAGCGCACTATGCTAACGGCTATGTTGTATCAGTGATGCTATGAGAATGGAGCGAGCTGGTTGGCTTGACGAGTTCCTTCCTTTTAGAAGCTAAAATAAAGCGTACTGTACCTTTAAAGCAGCATGTAATGAAATGTGATGTTTTTATAAATGTACGACGTGTGTTTATCTCAGCTGATGGACGGACGCCCACAGGGCGATGGAACGATGAGTTCAGGGTCTGTAATTCCAGGAAAGTGAAGCTTTCTGGTTTTAGATATAAGAGCCCGTCAAATTTGAGTCTTTTTTCAAGTCATCTCGTGCACAAAGAGCCTAAAAACAACGAGTTTCCATCCAGATTAATCATATTAATCCTCAGACCAGCTTGTTCTTCCTGTTTCCAGCTGCTGGGTGACAGAACACTCAAGTCGTGACTGTAGGAATCCGTAGGAACTCAGACTTGTTTTTCTTGCCGAGAGGAGATGTTTTTGTATTCTGCCGATCTTCCAGAGCTGTCAGAATCAGGTCTTCTGATGCCGTCATGCTGCGAGTCACCTCCAGCTATCGGGACGCCGTGGATGCCACTGAGGCGCTCGGACGGCGACGCCGTGATCCGAATGTCTAAGAAACGCCATGAAATACTTCACAGGTTTGGAACAAGGTTGAGGATGAGACACAAACTCCAGACCAACACTCTAGTTCAGTTCAGGAATTAAACCTTATTTAGCTCCAGATGCTAAACTGCTAATTTTTCATGCTAATGTTGGCAGTTAGCTTGCTACGCTAACAGGAAAACTCACACCTTTTAGCGTTACGACACTGATTCGAAGACATTGAGTTTATTCTCAATAAGCAATGTGGTGCAGAGGCTCGCCCTGTCGCCAACACTGAACCAAAGACCCCGGTTCAATATCATGATGACAATTAATGAAAATTTCTTTGTTTTTCTTTCTTGTCTTCCGGTTTTTACGACAAACGTCTGATGTGTTGTAAAAGACTCCCTGCTTGAACAGAAGAAAGCACAATACTTACCAACAAACTAAATTCATAATCAACTTAATTGAACTTTGATAAAAACGTCTGTATGTAACAACAGATTAACAAAACAACGCTGAACATCTTAGATGAACATGCAAGTTGCACAAATGTTTACCTTCACCAACTTTTCTGAAAAGCTACTGAAATGAAATCTTAAGGGATGATTTGTTCATGCCTGATAGGCTAGTTAGCATCGAAATGAGTTAACGGCTAACATGCTAACAATGCTTACTTGGTTCCACAAACAGGAGACGTTGGAGAAGGTCTGCGGTCTACCGAGTGTAGCTCTAGTTATTATTGCGATCATGATATTATTCATGATAAACACTTTCTATTAGTTCATTAGTTGTGGTCATGTCGATATTGTGATAAATTCATAATCTATTGTGGAGCTTTAGGTTATGAATATTTATATAAGTTATAAGTTCGTCTGCACTGTTAGCAAAAGCTGCTTCACTTTTTTCATCGGAGCAAAATAACGCCTCCTGGGAGGTAAAGTTCCAGAATCGTCCAACTGTGGCTCAGCGGCCCCGGCAGCCATGTTGGCCATCATTAGCATTAGCGTCTGTTCATCTCCTCAGACTTGAAGCTGGCGGCGTTCGCAGTGCGTTCAGGTTCCGCCGCAAACAGACTTATTATCTGCGTCAGAGTGGATACAAGCCGCGTGTTTTCACCGAGGGACGGTTGTGACCGTCAGGCTGCTGCCAGGACGCCACCCGCGCTCTAATTGGCTGACCGGCGCCGGGTCGTTGCACTCACCTCCACGCTCCTTAGACATGGAGATTTTTTGGTGAGGCGTCGTGGGAAAGGGGGGACAGGGAGTTATTTTTATTTGACTGTGTGTTTTTTATTTAACCTTTCCGCTGTCGGGCGCCGTCTCCGGGGATCAAGCGCTCTCGGCGGAGCGAGTCCTGCCCGCCGGCACGATTAGACAAAACACAAAGACAGAGACGGAAAGCAAAGAACACACCGGCCAAGTTGTTCAAAAAACATGTCCTCCTGCTTCTCTCAGCTTTGAATCTCAGATGTATTTTTTGTTTCTGCAACACAAAGTCGAAGCTGATCAGCAAAGTGTGTCAGCGGCGAGTTTCTCTGCTTTAAAAAGAACCTGTCAACTCAACGAAGCCGCTACGTTCTAATGTATTTTAAACTTCCTGCCCACGTTTGAGTCGTTTCTTTTGAGCTTTCAGCTGTCACACAGAGAGCTGAGGAAAAGGCTAATAAGGACATTTTGAGTTGAAACTGTTGGTTTTATTAAAAGAAAAAACATGAATCGCAGTCCGGATCATCAGTACTGACGATATTGTGAATAAGAAAATAATTTTGTTCCAAGACTCGAACCAGAAGTGACTGTGGAGACGAACTGACGGCTCAGAAAATATAATTTTCATTGAAGTAATTTAGTTGCAGCTCCAGATTTAAACAGTAAAACTGACGACAGTTACATCCGACGCTTCACTTCACAGGATTCATCCGTTGGACTGAATCCTGAGATTTTAACAACACTACAGATGTACAGACGGGGAGGCACCGTGTTGCACAAGCTTTGCTTTCATGATACAGCTTTTGCATTGTTGTTGCTCAATCTGCATTCTGACATTTAGTTGATACTGGTGAAATATCGTTGCAACTTTTGCATCTGCATTGCTCATTCTGTGTTTTTGCAAAGTTTTCCTTTATGTTGCAACAGTTGGATTTGTGTTTGAGGATACTGCAGTTCATTCTTGTTGCAACGTCTGTATTCCGGCAGAATCTGTTCCTTTGAAGTTACACATTTTGCATTATTATTCTCGTGTCTGCCTCAGTGGCAAAACGCAAGATTACTATCTCAGGCAGCCGTTTCATTTTTTATTATTCTTATGCAGTTTTATTTCTGCAAGTAACTAGTCCTGTACCACTTGCAGAATGTTTGGGAATATGTTACAACAACTTTTGCTAACCATTTGGCAAACTGTGTACGAATAAATCCCCCAAAACTGTGATAAAATGTCCCATACAATGGTCAAAGGAGATCAGCGTCTAGCGATGCTAACTCGATTATACAAACAAATGTGGCAATGGGGAAGGTCTGCGCTCTACCGAGTGTAGCTATGGTTACAGTTTGCATTTGTGTTGCACATTCTGCATTTGTTCAGTAAAGTTCGATTCATTTTCTTTTGAATTCTAGTAGAAACGTTTGCTTTGAAGTTGCACATTCTGCTTTGCTGTTTTGGGCTTTTCTATCTGGTTTCCAGGCTTTTGACAGAAGCTTTGTTCTACTCTTCACGGGTGGATCTGAACGCTCCTCCTCATCGCTCTGAGGTTGACTTGTTTCCTCACAGCTGGACGCTGCGTCGCTGCAACATCGAGAGTCTTCCACTCGACGTGTAAGTCCTCCTCGTTGAAGGAAGCAGTAATTACATGTTTAGGTTTAAGTTAAACTCGACAACAATCTGCAGTCAAAAGGCCTGTGAAAGGCAGGCAGCCTCTCTCCCGGTGCATGCTGGGTACGGCGAGCATCCTGTGACCCTGAACGACATGCAGAGGAAACTGAGAGCCAAATGGAAGGATCATTTAAATGCAAATCGAATTAATTACTTCATAAAATGTTTCTAAATGCATCAATTAGGTAATCGATTATAATGAAGAGCTGAAAAGTCTGTAATTACCTGGCGCCCGGTCCTCCTGCCACATTACGCTGCTTTATGGCGCTCTGCGTGAGGCTTCTGTTCAGGCAGGAGGCGCGCTGTAATTTGACATCGGTGACACGAACGCATGCTAAGAACGACGCGACGGCGGCTGCTGGGGGAAAAAAAAAACCCACCCGGCTGTCAAGTGAGGGAAATGACGGGGCGGGATAATGAAGGGACTTTAATGCAGAGCCCAGGACGTCACGGCGAAAGGCTAGCGCTCGCTCGCTCACTCGCCCGCCCGTCCGCTCGTCTCCACCAGGCTGTAATGATGCAAGAAGGGCCCCTTCATGTTTATGACATGCTTGTGAGTGATTTATTGGCACCCCGTGGTAATTAACATCAGATTATCTTCAGAAAGCTGTGAAGTCTCACGCCGCCGCCGCTGCCATGGCTGGAAGTTCACGCTGGCGGTTAACAATGCCAACAGCAGCGTCTGGAGGCTCCATTAGCACCTCGCCGTACGTTAAACAGTAGCAGCGTCATCAACCATCCTTCCACCAGGCAGCGCTGTCACATCCACAGAATGCCGCCGTTGGTCCGGGCGACGCTTCCACCAAAGTCCGGGAGATTTATTTCTTATCCACCTGAAGCTCGACGTCTGGTCCGCTCGCCGCGTCGAGCGGTTTGTCAGAGTTCACAGAAAACTGATGGCCGTACCAGGTAAGGTCTTTAAAGGATCCAGCAATGCAACAAAGTTTGACTCTGACAATGAAACAAGTGCCAAAGCTTCACTGTTTACCCAGCAACCCCCAAAAAGAACTGATCGTACCAGAAGTCAGTCATCTCCTGCATGAACATAGAGCAAAGGAACCCGAGTGTTCGAACGCTGACCTCACAGTGTGACAGCAGCTGAACCAGGAAACGTTCACGGCTAACTGGAAGCACTGAGAAAACTGGTTTCTACGGCCACTGAGCTTTTTAAATATTGCCGCTTGTCCTGAGTGACAATCATCACTGACCAATCAGCAGACAGCTGCGTTGTAGCTCCGCCTTCTGGAACCGTACCAATGTGCTTGCTAACTTGACGGAGGGGTTAGCAGAAATGGATATGGCAGAGTCCCGTACTTTCTGAACTATAAACAACTTTTGTCAGTGGAAACACATGAATCCCATGCCGTACCGTAAAATGTATACCGTAACGTAACGTAACGTAACGTAACGTAACGTAACGTAACGTAACGTAACGTAACGTAACGTAACGTAACGTAACGTAACGTAACGTAACATACTATACTGCGCGGTGGAAACGAGGCTATAGATGTGAGGTGTAAACTCAGGTCCTGGAGGGCTGCAACCCTAGATGTAGTTAAAGCCGCGGTCCCACCACATTTTGAAGCGAGGCGGGCTGGAACGGTACGGTATGTTATGGTAAGGCAGAGATCACCCAGACCCAACTGTGTTTTCAATCCCACCACGAGAGGATGTTAAAATGTAAGTGTGTTGTGAACGACACAAGTATGTGACGTCATTACGCAACAGTAGTCGGGCGAACAACACGGGAGGTGGAGCTGCAGCCGTGAGCCTCGTTCTCTGTGACACAGCGAAAACTCTCTCCTTGTGAACAGCAGCGTCCAGCTCCTGCTGAAGCTCCTCCTCTCCTGTAACTGAGAGGAGCGTCTGCACCTCCTCAGAACACCAGGGGGCAGTGTAGCGCCACTTTTTAATAAACCAGTTCACTAAACAACCAGTGAGCACAAAGCGGCTTATGAGAACAACAACAAAGGCTTTATATGGCGAGGAGATATTTTAATATTACTGCTTGTCCAGAGTGACATTATGTTTCCTGGAACAATCACAACTTTTGTCGGTGGGACCGAACCAAAACCTGAACCGGACCATTCCATCCCGGCACCAACAGCGAGGTGGAACCGTGGCTAGAGTCTCTTTCTTTCAACCACCTGAGTGTCTTGACGGTTCTTCACCATGTCCGGCAGCCTCGTCACAACCAGCCCGTTGAAGCAGGAGACATGGAGCCTCCAGGACTGAGTTTGACTCCGCTGGTGTGGAGGAAGGAACCCAAGACCTTCCCGTCTGAAGAACATGATAGAACCTGATCAATCCAGACCAGCATGCAGCTCGGTGGTCCAGGTCCACTCGCGTCAATCAAAGAGTTCACCTCCAATAACATGAAAGATAAGAGTTTCTCCACAAAACAAGACTAGTCCTGATGCTCCCTGAAGCTTCCTGCCAATAACATATCAACACTTTTCATTCAACACAGACTCATTTTCAGAATAAGAGTGATGGCCGGGCTGAGACGGGCTAACCACAGTGGTTGAAGTAGCTAAGGTTGCTACAAATGAGTAAAACAGTTAAATTGACTAAATACAACTGAGAAAATTAAAACCATTTCAGACAGCAAAGAGAAAAAACTGCCAAGTTAACTAAAAGAATGAAAACAGCTCAAACAGTGAACACAAGCGAAAGGCTAACGCTGATCAAATTAATCAATAACCAGGTGAAATACTAAAATAAGCAGAATAGTTCAAACAGCTGAAGGCATGAGCAAAAGAATAAACAAGTACTGACGTGACCAAAACTAATATTTCTATATATTTAATTGAAAGCCTTTAAGAATGTATTTAATTTTTATTTTCCAAAGAAATCATTTTTATTTGAATAAATATTTTTTGCAAAAATATTTTGTCATTTTTTCTTTTAGAAAGTAAACAATAGCCACTGTTGTTGTTTAATTTGTCCCTCTTGCACTTCTTCTTATAATAAAAACAGATCTCAGTGAGGAGTCACTCTCTCCGCCTCCTTCCAGCACTTTCTTTGTTTGTGTTTGTTTCGGCTTTACGGAGGCAGATTGAGCTGAAAAACAAATTAAAAAAACGAAACGTTTCTTTCCAAAAGCAGAATCGTCTTCTTGGACTGACTTCAACCGCTGGAGGAAACCGTGCAGGATAAATCCTCGTTACGTATGGAAATGAGATGTGACACACACACACACACACACACACACACACACACACACGCACGCACACACACACACACACGCACACACACACACACACACACACACACACACACACACACACACACACACACACACACACAGAAATGAAAGGACTTCGCTCACCGGAGGCGTTTGAGATTTTCCGGCGTTTCTTATTTTTGTTTGAACAAATCGACCTGGTTTGAAGAAAAGATTTTTGTGTTTGCAGATGAGTCGTGTTCAGGAGAGGTGACGAGTTCAGACTGGATCTACGGCACCGACCCACAAAGAGCCTCAACACAGCAAAACTTTTTATAATGAGTGAAAAACCTGATATATTGAGCTTTTTTTGGTTTTTCTACTTTAATTACTTTCACAAATCATCATAAGCCCAGGAAAGGCATTTTATTAGTAAACATTAGAACTGTTTGATTCTGAATCCTGAGACTGTTAGTTTGAAATAATGCGGTCATTTATTCCAAAACTGCATTGAGGTTGTTTTGGTTTGTTTGTTTAATTGAAATTTTGAAAATATTTTCTTTGTTGTTGTTTTTTTATTTTAGTCTAACAATAACAACAACAACAAGAAAAATAATATTAATAATAATAATAGTAATAATTATAGTCCCCGGCCAGCTCAGTGGGTAGAGCATGAGATTTGAAATCTCAAGGTAGTGGGTTTGTGTCCCACACCGGGCGCCACCTTCCCGTGGGCTCGCCACCTGCAGGAACGTCCTTAATCGGTGCAATGTGATCTGGGTGACGATGCTCAGACTGTCACCCTCGCCACCCGGAAACGGATAAGAGGGAGAAAATGGATGGATAATAATAATAATAATAATAATAATAATAATAATAATAATAATAATAATAATAATAATAATAATAATAATAATAATAATAATGATGATGATGATGATGATGATGATGAGAATAATAATTAGACTCATGCCAGTTAGTCACGTTAGCCCAGGTAGATCATGCAATATCACACAGGAAGGGTCTATGTCAACCGAACACTGCTCCACCGTGCCAACAGTTCGGTCCCCTTGTGACCCTGCACGTGTTCAGTCATACCACCTGCATGATGATCAAACTTGTGCTTCACTCAAACTTTTCCTCCGTCAAAATGTCAATTTCACGTGTGGCCTCACGTCAGGTTTAGATAACGGAGACCTGCAGCTGTAACTTCACTCAGCACTGCATGTGACCGGGTATCAAACCGTGCCACCGCTGTACCACAATGCTTCTACAGGAGGAAGAAGTAATAACTCCTCCTGTGCATGCCTCATTTACTTCTACACACACACACACACACACACACACACACACACACACACACACACACACACACACACACACACACACACACACACGCACACACACACACACAGCTCTGGCAGCCCTCCGGACAGTCACTCAGCCAGCAGGGGTCAGAGGTCAATAGGGAATGGACAGGAAGTGGACCGTGGAGGACTGAACTGGTGTCTGACCGCTATAACTGGAGCAGAAGAAGATCTGCCCCCTGGACAACACACACACACACACACACACACACACACACACACACACACACACACACACACACACACACACACACACACACACACACACCCGAGTGATCTGATGTGATGTGAGAGCTGCTTGCTCTCAGGCCGTCAAACATTTTTGCTCCCTCAGTTTTGCCTTGCAGGCTCGGCCACGCCCACCACTTCCAGCTCCACCAATCAGACGCTTCAGGCTGCAGAATGTTCACACGACCTATCCTGTTCCGGTAATGAACTGATGTTGAAGTTTATTTAACAAATGTTACTTCCTGATCCTGCTCTCATTTAAAAACTTTCACGAAATACTAAATGTTATTAGCATATTTTTAGCACACAAGTGGTTTATAAAATGCTTTTTACGAACAGCATATCATAAAAGACCTACTTTCTGTACCATTATCTATTTACCTGCCTCTCTAATGATGCATTTTTAATCTAAAATAAATATATTATATGTTGTAACATCCCCCTCATGAAGGTTTATGAGCATTGTTGAAAATGAATCATGAATATTGAAAAGAAACATGGTGCGACTTCACTTTGAGTCAATAAAAAATTTACTTAATGGGTCTCATGAATGATTAATGAAGTAATCACGTTGTTAAAATAACGTCAATGTAGATATTACATTCAGTCACTGGAGGATTACCACACTGATATATCTGATGGTATTTAATTTAATGTGCACTCTGCTCTTGTACCACACACATCGTATTGTATGGAACTAATCTTCGATACCGTCGCGTATTGTAAAGTCCAGCAAGTTTTCGTATTGTAGCTCAACGTACAGTATTTTACCTCATTACACAATGCAGTATCGTATCGTTTGTATCCTCTCATATCATACTATTATTGTACATTGTACACATCGTATCGTATGAGATTGTAGTGAATTTAACCATGACGTATCATAATGTAATGTATTGTATTCTACTTTCTGACATCATATTGTATAATATTGCATAGTACTGTAATGCTTGGTACCTGGTTGCATTGTAACGTACAGCGTTATACTGTGTGACATCTGACTGGATAGAATCACATCATATGGCGCTGGATCATAACGCGTCATGTTGTTTTACTTCATATGGTATTGAATGGTACTCTGTTGTAAGTCAATGCATCACGATAGACACATAATGTAATATACTGGATCATCTCATGTCACACTACAACATTATGCCCTGTTGCTTCTTCCGGTATCGTATTGTATCGTACTGTATTGTTCTGTATTGTTCTGTATTGTTCTGTATCGTACTGTATTGTTCTGTATTGTTCTGTATCGTTCTGTATTGTTCTGTATTGTTCTGTATCGTACTGTATCACTTTGTACTGTACTGTATCATTTCGCACTGTATCGTACCGTATTGTACTGTATCATTCTGTACTGATTTGTATTGTATCATTTTGGACTATCATTTCTTACTGTGTTGTATCATCATATATTGTATCGTACTGTGTTGTGCCATATCATGCAGTAAGATAATGGCTGCGAATTACTGCAAATTACAGGGAGTACTGTACAATGTACCAATGTACCAATGTATCATATCATATCATATCATATCATATCATATCATATCATATCATATCATATCATATCATATCATATCATACTGATATTATGAGTACAGTGCTGTCATGTTATTGTAATAAATTCTGTCTTACTGTACTGTACTTTATCAATTTATCTTTTTTTGGAATAAAGTCCAGAAAATACTTTTTAGTATAATACATCTTTTCTTCAGCAAACCAAAATACCATATTCCAAGGTGCACTTTGTATGCATTACATGATACAGAGGTCACAGGTCACATGTCAAATGTCAGAACAAAGAAAATAACATCTGACAAAGTTTGCAAACCAGCGGCCGGATGCTCATAAATCAAAGTTCAGACACTCTTCTTCTTGGGTTTGTTCCAGCACGGCTTATCTGGAGCCGTGTGTGTGTGCGTGCGTGCGTGCGTGCGTGCGTGCGTGCGTGCGTGCGTGCGTGCGTGCGTGCGTGCGTGCGTGCGTGCGTGCGTGCGTGCGTGCGTGCGTGCGTGCGTGTGTGTGTGCGTGCGTGCATTTGCATGTACGTGTGTGTTCAGTGTTAAGCCAGGGCCTGTTTCCGACATTACAAACATCATGAGTGATGCTTTGCCCTCAAACTCTCTCACTGTAGAAGAGTGTGTATGTGTGTGTGTGTGTGTGTGTGTGTGTGTGTGTGTGTGTGTGTGTGTGTCTGTGTGTGTGTGTGCTCTGCATCAGAAACACCGGCAGCACCAGTGACCCGTGTTCGCCTCAGTGTGTTTTATCTCTGCCTGTGTGACCCGAATTGTAAATACGGCATCCTCTGCTAAGCTCTGTATTTTACCGTGTGTGTGTGTGTGTGTGTGTGTGTGTGTGTGTGTGTGTGTGTGTGTGTGTGTGTGTGTGTGTGTGTGTCTGTGTGTCTGTGATGAATTATGAACAGCAGCCTTAGCCTGACCTGATCTGTGTATGGGCTGCATGACTTTGTATCTTGCATATCAATGTACAAGTTATCTCCTAAATATGTGTGTGTGTGTGTGTGTGTGTGTGTGTGTGTGTGTGTGTGTGTGTGTGTGTGTGTGTGTGTGTGTGTGTGTGCGTGTGGTGCCAAGAGGTTAATTGAGGGGAGGGCCCTCTAAACCGTTGCCCAGGGAAACGCTTTCCCGTCCGTCACCTCATTGGGGATTCAGCTCCACGCTCCCCACAAACAAACTAACGGCGAGCTCCATGAGCGGGGGGGGTGGTGGGTCGCCGTGCCCGCTGCTGGAGGCTCCTGGCTGGGGCCGGCGGGGCGAGGCAGCCCCCTCACTCCCCGGCCTGCTGGAGCTCAGACAACAAGCTAATCCTTACAGCACACAGAGGAGCGGCTAATAGGAGAGGATTAAACTGACAAATACACTCACTCCCTCTGCTCCTCCTCCTCCTCCTCTTCCTCCTCCTCCTCCTCCGCCACCATCTTTACTCCTCCCCCCTGATCCAGCTTGCTGCAGATGTTCTGTTAACTCCTCCTATGTTTCTCCTCCTCCGCCTCCTCATATTCGTCCTTCTTCCTCTACTTTGTTTTTAAACACCTCTTCTTCTGCACTCCTTCATACAGCCATGTAAAAAAATGTTTCTCCCTCCAGGTGACCGTTGAGTTGATAAACTAGCTTTAAGTCAGCAGGCTGGAAAGACTGTGTGTGTGTGTGTGTGTGTGTGTGTGTGTGTGTGTGTGTGTGTGTGTGTGTGTGTGTGTGTGTGTGTGTGTGTGTGTGTGTGTGTGTGTGTGTGTGTGTGTGTGTGTGTGTGTGAGTTTTAAGGAGTGGATTATCCAGGTTCCAGGATTTCACGTTTGCTTGCAGCCGAGCGGAAAGCTTTAATGAGAAGTCAACATTTACTGAGGACAGAGTGGGACATGCCTCATTTACTTCTACACACACACACACACACACACACACACACACACACACACACACACACACACACACACACACACACACACACACACACACACACACGCAAACACTCGGACAGTAACATGCCATTGGCTCTGCCGGGCTGCAGACTTCTGGGCTCAGTAATTTGGAAGCCCTGTATCTGTCTTTTTGTTTGTGTGCCTGTCATAGGTGTGTGTGTGTGTGTGTGTGTGTGTGTGTGTGTGTGTGTGTGTGTGTGTGTGTGTGTGTGTGTGTGTGCTGGCGCCGTGCTAACAGTAACAGTCTGCTTGAGGTTTGGACGAGGCCGTCAGAAGACACTTTGCAGCCGCTCCAGAAACGATCTGCTGGAATTTGGTGCCGATTGTTGAACGTCTGTGAGAATTGTGACTTTGGTTTTCTCATCTTTGTTGGCAGGAAGCTGCTGGAACGTCGCTGCAGCCCAGAAAACATGATTTAATGTTGTAGTACAAAAACAAACAGCCACACACACCATGGAGAAGAGCTGCAGCCAATCAGCAGCGTTTGGACTCTGTTCTCCAGGATCGATACGAGGATCCAACTTTCTGCTGCTTCAACATCGAATAAAGAAACACTGCAAAGTCACAAGCTGAACCGCAGCCTCTTCCTCACCTGCCGTCTGAGCCCGTTTCACTGGTGGAACCAGTTTGGAGCTCATAGTTTGAGGCTGCTATTAAACCGGTTTGAGGCTGGTATTAAACTGGTTTGAGGCTGGTATTAAACTGGTTTGAGGCCACTGTTAAACATTTGAGGCTGGTATTAAACTAGTTTGAGGCTGGTATTAAACCGGTTTGAGGCTGTTTTTAAACTAGTTTTAGGCTGGTATTAAACCCGTTTGAGGCTGGTATTAAACCCGTTTGAGGCTGGTATTAAACCCGTTTGAGGCTGCTTTTAAACTAGTTTGAGGCTGGGATTAAACCAGTTTCAGGCTTGTTTGACACAAGTTTGGTGTTGTTTTTGATATATGTTGTGCTTGATTTTGTATGAGTTCCAGACTAGTTTCAAACAGTTTTTCTACTAGTTTAGGACTGGTTGAACAGATGTTTTGAGGTTTATTTCTAATAAGTTGTAGACAGACTAGTTAGTGGCCAGTTTTAAACCAGTTTGTGGCTGGTTTCATATAAGATTGTGGCTGATTGTAGAAGTGATTCTCAACTAGTTTTTAACTCTTCAGCAGAGTTTTTAAAGTTTTTACTGATTGTAAAATAATCCTCCACTAACCTGCAGCCTCCAAAAGTTTTTTGTCTTTCTTCATTTTCCTGTGAGTGTTTGGTGACTGTGGCAGCGAGAAGTCGCTGCCTGATCTCTGGTTTTACCAACTGTACACAGTACAGTCATCAGTGTGTGTGTGTGTGTGTGTGTGTGTGTGTGTGTGTGTGTGTGTGTGTGTGTGTGTGTGTGTGTGTGTGTGTGTGTGTGTGTGTGTGTGTGTGTGTGTGTGTGTGTGTGTGTGTGTGTGTGTGTGTGTGTGTGTGTGTGTGTGTGTGTGTGTGTGTGTGTGTGTGTGTGTGTGTGTGTCGGGTAACGACTCCAATGGAAATCAGATTTGTAGTTTTGTTTTGGACCATAAACTTCTTCATCACTGAAATGTGGAAATGTGGAAAAAGAACCTTCTTCCAGGCAGCAGGAAAATTCGTCTCCGCGGAGCCACAAACACATTTCAGTGTTTCCAACAGCCAAAGATCTCTGGGCAGTCATGACTCTTTATACGCTCCATTTTCTACAGCCAGTTGGAGCTCAGTGAACCTCTCACTGTGTGTGTGTGTGTGTGTGTGTGTGCGTGCGTGCGTGCGTGCGTGCGTGCGTGCGTGCGTGCGTGCGTGCGTGCGTGCGTGCGTGCGTGCGTGCGTGCGTGCGTGCGTGCGTGCGTGTGTGTGTGTGTCCAGTGAACAAGTCTGCAGGTGAAAGTAAAGCCTGAGTCTGGGTGAGATTTCCGTTACTTCTTCAGAAAAAAACAAAAAAAACAAACTGCAGTCAGGTTTGGAGTTCCTGCAAATAAAAAGTAAGTTCAATTTGTTTGTGGAAGGAAGATGCTCTAAAATGTGAGTCTTGGTGTTTCCTAAAGGATTAATGACTGAATGAACATCAACCAGATGAGCAGCAATGAAACAGGTGGAATGAACCACCAACACGCAGAAAGCAAAGCTATCCACTGTGAGCATGCTAATGCGAATCATAGCTACTAATGCTAATGCTACTAATGGTGCGACCTCTTCTGTGATGATACTGGGAGGACTGGGTTTGATTGAGTATAAAGACATACAGGAGTTCAGAGAAATAGTAGCTGTTACAGAGACAGCAGCTCATCGACAAGAGAAACTAATAACCTTCATCTTCACTTCATCTGCTTCATCGATCTCATATCAACATTTCCATCACCACACAACGATATGTCGGAGAGGTACCTGCAGTACATTAACCATACAAAATTAAAGATGTTTTTTTCTGAAACAAAAAAAATTTAAATAAAATACATCAGTTCAGTCGTCCAGACGTAATTTCTTCAGCAACCGAGGTGATCGAAAGGCGCTCTCGCAGCATTGTTACACTACTTTCTACCACAAGATGGTGCGGTGAGTCACTGGAAATCACACCTGGATGTAATGTCAATAATACGTCTAGTGAAGCTCTGGGCAAATACGAAATAATCAAATATAACTCCAGACTCACTACTGGAGTGATGGAACAGTCCCTCAGTGATGGAACAGTCCCGCATTGATGGAACAGTCGGTAGTGATGGAACAGTCCCTCAGTGATGGAACAGTCCCTCAGTGATGGAACAGTCCGTAGTGATGGAACAGTCCCTCAGTGATGGAACAGTCCGTAGTGATGGAACAGTCCGTAGTGATGGAACAGTCCCTCAGTGATGGGACTCTGTGTTTATGGAAAGTCTTTCTTTTTCCCAACGGCAGTGTTTTTCAGTTTCTGTATGTTCAGATATGAATGTGCTCGTGTGCTGTGGTCCAGCCCCCCCCACCCCCCCACACCCACCGCCACCCCCACCCCCCACCCCCCGGCCGTTCAGAGAGCTGGTTGGTGATTAGGATTGGGATTCAGGGACTTCGGCCTCAGTTTTCATTAACAGACATAAACACAGTTCTGCTGCTCCGCCGAGACCGACCACAGGGTTTGTGTGTATGTTGAGGTGCAAGTGTGTGTAACAGCGTGTTACAGTGCATATGTCTGTGTGTGTCTACATCTGGCCGAGCTTTGATGACGAGAGAGAGAGAGAGAGAGAGAGAGAGAGAGAGAGAGAGAGAGAGAGAGAGAGAGAGAGAGAGAGAGAGAGAATAGGTGTTGTTTATCATGGCAGTAATTACGCCCGCCGTTCGGCTTTAATTAAAATATAACAGCAGCCTTAAGTATGGACTGGTACACACACACACACACACACACACACACACACACACACACACACACACACACACACACACACACACACACACGCACACACACACACGTCCAAACTCCTCCAGCATGACCCCGGCCGATTGATCGCCGCCCAAACAGGACGCTCTTAAAGGGCCGGCACCTCTTTGCGGCGAGGTTAGCATTAGCAGCATTAGCATGAGTTGAGTGTTCATGTGGTTTGACAGTAAGGTGTGAAACCGCTATTTTCGTAGCGATGCTATGTGCTGACGTGCTACATGGAGACTCATTATCCTCTCAGCAGGGATGTCAGGGCGCGAAACAGGAGAGGAAAACTGTAAACTACCTTCATGAGAAGGATTTGTATCACGAAACTGTGAGGGTGGGGGGGGGGGGAAGTGAGTTTCTATCAAGAAACAGTGAGAAGGACTTGACTGGACTCGAGGGTCCCCGAACTCGTTCAGGCCGTTGAGGTTCAAGCGCAGCGGCTTGTTTACCCACAGAAATGTAGTCACACAGCCCCGAACGGCAGAGGCTCAGTGTGTGTGTGTGTGTGTGTGTGTGTGTGTGTGCATGTGTGTGTGTGTGGGTGTGTGTGTGTCTGTGTGTAACCAGGTGTGAAGTTCTCACTGAAGGAGAAAATTAGTCAGAAAATGACAGCAGCGTACCTGAGCAAGCAGACACGACTTCAGAAAGTTTGCAACGACACGCTTTTCACAGAAACTTCACACACACACACACACACACACACACACACACACACACACACACACACACACACACACACACACACACACACACACACACACACACACACACACACACACACACACACACACACACAGTGCAGCCTCAGTGACGATATTTAATTACACAGATAATAAAACATCCTGAGTCGGTTCCTTTCGCTCAGTTCGTCTTTGTTGTTTACCTGCGTCGTCCCTGGTGAACATCTGGTGACCTTTGACCTTTGCTTGACCAGGAACAATGTTGTAGAGGGACGCTCCGGTTCTGAACGCTCTTCACTGTACGTACGGGTCGGTAGGTTCGGAACTGAACAAACCGGAATCAGCTGAGAATGTCAGACTTTGACCGTTTGGTTCTGATTTGGAGCCTCAGTGTATAACAGAGCTTCCGTCTCTCTAACTCCAACTCCTGGACCAGAACGAGTCCAACATCTGGATCTGAGTCGATGTCAAAGTGTCTCCAACTCCTTCATTAAGTCTTTAACTTCAGCTCGTCTCGTCTTGAGAAAATGTGCAAAACGCGGGAACGCATTAGCTGAGCTGTTAGCATCGTGTGCGTCATCCAGCTGATCGCCAGCTAGCTTTCACTTTCAGAATTCATGGAGCTGCTAAAGTTTTGGGCTTTTCGTCTGTAACAAACTTGGGAAATTCACTTCAGAAAGGTGATGCTAACAAAGTCGCGATGCGCTCCAAGTAGTCTCTCTGGTCCAGACTGTCTTTGGTCCAGACCGTCTCTGGTCCAGACCGTCTCCTAGTCTCTGGTCCAGACCGTCTCCTAGTCTCGTCCAGACCATCTCCTAGTCTCGTCAAGACTGTCTCCTAGTCTCAGGTCCAGACCATCTCTTAGTTTCTGGTCCAGATCGTCTCCTAGTCTCTGGTCCAGATCGTCTCTGATCCAGACTGTCTCTGGTCCAGATTGTCTCTGGTCCAAACCATCTCTGGTCCAGCTCGTCCTCCACCCAGCAGCCTGTTAAAGGTCAGCGAGGAACATTCCTGTCAGCTTTCTCATGCTCTTGTCCGATTTCAGATTTTATAGATTGTGTGTCGCGTTAACACGCTAAAGCTAGCACGACTCATTAGAGTCTGTTTACTTGTCAATGCTGCAAACACGTTTCTGATTTTCATAATCAATAATCCTGCTCCTGGAGATGATACGGAATTATACGACTCAAATTGTGGAAGGAAAGTCAATATCACGTCCCCGCAGGCGTGTTCCGCACACGCTAACTATGCTAACGGGTGTTTTTGAGCCTGATGAAACGTCTGGAACGGAGCGCCTCTTCAGATGTGTGTGTGTGTGTGTGTGTGTGTGTGTGTGTGTGTGTGTGTGTGTGTGTGTGTGTGTGTGTGTGTGTGTGTGTGTGTGTGTGTGTGTGTGTGTGTGTGTGTGTGTGTGTGTGTTGAATAGAGGAGATGAAGCAGCGTCTGGTCATATCAGCACTTGTTTATTGTTTGTTTGTAATAAAAACCTCTGAATACAAAGTACATTCACGGTACAGCAGCGGGACACGGAGCTGCTCTGCTTTAACTCCTACAGCGAAAACCAAAGGGGACTACAGATATTCACACACCAGTTTACAGCTTTACATCCCGGATAACGCACTGTTGCAATAAA
The DNA here is from genome assembly GCF_963383615.2 of Lipophrys pholis. Taxonomy (NCBI): domain Eukaryota; kingdom Metazoa; phylum Chordata; class Actinopteri; order Blenniiformes; family Blenniidae; genus Lipophrys; species Lipophrys pholis. Next base: position 3,675,102 of record NC_137629.1, on the reverse strand, counting down.
CACACGGTTTGTACTCACGAACAAAGAGTCCAGGCGTCACCGCGCTAACCGACCGGCCGCCGAGCTGCGACAGGTTTATTTACTGAAAGATGCACGAAGGCGGGAGAAACTTCGGGATTCGAGTCGCAGGTGGGAGGGAATCTGACCCGCCTGCGTGCGGCAGCTCAACCTTTTCACCGTTTTAAATAAACGAAGGAACAAGATTCAGAAGTTGTTGGAGAGGAGGAGGAGAGAGAAGAGGAGGAGAAGAAATGAGGCTCAAGGAGTAGCAGGGCTTGTGTGTGAGGAGAATTTGAACAAACTGTTATAAAAAGTGTCTGCATACTTAGATTTGTTTAGAATGTTTGATTTCAGATTCCTGTCTGTAAATCCCAGGATGCACACAACTCTCTTTACAAATCCTGATTTGTAATCGTGTAACAAGATCTGTGTGTGTGTGCATATCAAGACCTGCCTGCTTGGAACAGAATGTGTGTATGTACGACCAGATGTGTGTATTTCTGTGATTCCACTCGAGTATTTGTCATGAAACATTGTGTATATAAAGATATCTGTGCGCGCTTCCGTAGATTTGTGACTATAAAGACATTTCCGTTAGCGTGCCCAGGTCTGAGCACACCTAAATGTGTGCGTGTGTGCGGAACACAACGTGGGCAAGCGTAACGAGATGTGTGTGTCTGTGACGATGTACGTGTTTGTAACGAGATTTGTGTGTGTGCCGATAACTGTGTGTAACGATGCACACAGATGCGCTTACACACATTCTATTTTAAATACCTCAACTTTGTTTTGCGCACTCAAAATTTCTGATGAGGCAAGTTGAGATAAACACACCTCACTGTGCTACGACTTTAGCCCCAAAACAAGGAAAAGATAGATAGATAGATAGATAGATAGATAGATAGATAGATAGATAGATAGATAGATAGATAGATAGATAGATAGATAGATAGATAGATAGATAGATAGATAGAAAGATAGATAGAAAGATAGATAGATAGATAGATAGATAGATAGATAGATAGATAGATAGATAGATAGATAGATAGATAGATAGATAGATAGATAGATAGATAGAAAGATAGATAGAAAGATAGATAGATAGATAGATAGATAGATAGATAGATAGATAGATAGATAGATAGATAGATAGATAGATAGATAGATCAGTGTACGTTACAATGCTCCTTCATAATCTAAAGTTTTAGTTTTAATCCATAAAATGATAATAATAAAGTCATAAATCAGTCAGAGCTGAGCACGAAGGTTGGAAGCAGCAGGAAACTAAAAAGGCGAGGTGTTTGTTTGGCGGGATTACGAGGCTGATCTGACACTTCTGGAACGTTCTCACGTGTTCAGAATGAGTGTCTGGTTGTTTCTGCACAGTATTTTGATTCCTGCCAGGATGAGCAGCTAATTTAACAGGAGGTCGTTATGGAGACTCAAATAGCATCACACTTCTAGAAATGCATGCTGGGAAAGTGAGTCAAAAGCACAGAGAAATACTGAGGCTGAATTCCTTCAGCTGTCAGTGTGGGTGTGTGTGTTTTATTGTGATGGACTGACTCTAAGTCTGCATGTTTACCAATAAGGTGGATGTGTTTAGAAGCAGGTTTTGTTATTTCAAAAATACTGATTGTTTTTGGGTCGTTTGCTTCAATTTGTGCAAATTCTCATCACTTCCTGTTTCAATCTCACAAACAGGAAGTGGAATTTTATTAACGTGGTTTGTAAGGAAGTGACATTTTCTACAGCTTCCAATCTGTGTGCTCCTCATCAGCTTCTAACCTGCACACACACACACACACACACACACACACACACACACACACACACACACACACACACACACACACACACACACACACACACACACACACACACACACACACACACACACACAGCTCATCTCACTTGGTGAATGACGGCTTCCAGTAAAAAGTCTCGTTAAACTGCGGCCGATCGTCCCGATTAAAGACGAGCGGCGGCGAAACTGTTTGGTTCGGGAGTTTCTACCAGAGTTTGTCTCGTCTGCGAGAGGAAGGCAGAGGGGGCTTGATTCTCCGCCGTCACCCTGTCCTCCGAACCCTGACTGTCAGTCAACTACAGGCACCAGGGTACCGAAAAATGGGAATAAGAAAAAAGTACTGGAGATGTAGGAGAAAAAAGAAAGAAAGAGCAGAGCCGGTAATAAATCCACTGCGATGTGACGAGTCCAGTCAGGCGTCAGTTACATCCACAGACTGAGGCGCTGGCCCAGAAAGTACCGATCCACACCCCGGACACAAGAACAACCAGCCAGCGGGGACGAGAGGGGGGTGAGAAAAAAGAGGTGAACGACTCCTTTATTCTGGTAATTTCTCCCAAAAAACGTCATTTCTTTCCTGCGTCAATCAGTTCGATGGGAAGAGAAAAACTAGAGGCAAGAAAATAGTTCATTGGAAAAAAAAAAAGAGTTTGAGGAAAAAGAGAAAAATCCTCACGACTGCAGCCAAAAAAAAACATCAGTTTTCTTTTAAATGGAGGAAAAAAGGGAAAAAGCAGCTCTTTGTGTCTTTAGTTTTGTCTTAAGGCAGTCTGTTTTGTCCGGCCGCCCTCTCTGGCTGGGTGCTTGACGACGCTCCACCTACGAGAGGATAGATACGAACGTCTTACACCTCAGGAAACGCAACGCAGAAAACACAGGCCATGCAACATGTCTCATCATGAGGAAAAATGAAGAAAATACACAAAAAGAGTCAAAAAAGTGGGAATAATTGAAAGCTGGCTGAACGGGGGAAAAATAAGGCTGGAGGGGAAAAAAAGAAGCTGATTTAAAAAAAAATGCAGGAGCGTTTTGTAGAGCCACAGGAAAATGAATGTTTTCCATAAAAACGTAGGAATAACGGAGTGGTGCATTAAAGTGTGCATTCACAATTCGTTAGCTCAGGTTTCTGCAGAAACTCAGAAAAATAATAAACTAGATGCACAATTTAACACAGCGAGCACAAACAAGCAGAAATAGGGTAATTTCACAATAAACCAGGCAGCAAATCAGTCAGAGTTTCAAACAATCGCAACAGATTATGTTGAGTCAGCAAACAGCAGCTAGCTAGCGAAGTATCTTTGCGTCGTGTTGAACACGAACTACAAACGAATGAGTGACAACAGGCGGATTTGATGTCAGCTAACGGCGAGCTAGCGGTGCGTTCGCTGTTACACCAGTGAACATTTGGTTCGTTGACAGAGAACAGCGGCTTGCTCACGAACGGTATCATTAGCGTGAACTGCCGGAGGTTAGCGAGCGTCGTTCCGTTAGAACAGTTTGATTATTCCTTTAAACAACTAAAGCAACATTTGGTCCCGTTAGCAGCACGTAGCTCAGGTTAGCATTGATAAAGAGTTTGAGTTCAAAAAATAAAAAAAGAACTCGTAACAGTAAGAGCGTTGCTTTTAACACTGGAACTCGAGTTCGATGAGTCAAATTTATTCAAAGATTTCAGAAAACAAAAATTAAAATAGGACACTAGTGACGAGATATGAAAGCGAGTTATATTCTTGACACCAAATCCAAACATTTCTTCCCATCGTACGTTAAACACAGCTAACTCTAACATAATAATGGTGATGGGGAAATAATGCCCATAAATCCAAAACATGTGCTACGAAGATAAATATCACTAATGTGGTCGAATAGTTTCTTCTACCTCTTTAAGAAAGAAATAAAAAGTTTTGACATTAACATTTATATTAATTATATTTTTATCAGTCCTTGCACATATGAGTCAGTTGATAACTTTTGGTGTCATACAAATACAAACATTCCACGTGGTTTTGTCTTCCTACATTGCTGCTGTCATACTCACAATGACCACTAGTTGGCTCCATAGCATTTGAATGGACTGATCAGATCAGTGCACGTGGGTTCAGTCGAGTAAGGGTAAGAGTAAGTAAAGATAAAAGTAATTCACGCTCTATCAGGCGCTCCTCTCAGAGAAATTCGTGTACCAGGTTTTGATGTTCCTGCTGTTTCTCACATTGGCGACGCGTCAGATGCAACACTTGTTATAGATGAGACAGAAATGGGCCTCATGACGCCGGTCGACTCCCACGACTGGGCGGGGGGAGGAGTGGAGTTTGTGTATGTTGGGGGGTATTGATGGGTGGGTGGGTGGTGGGGGGAGGGGGTGGGGATGTTGGTAGAGGGGGGATCAGCGCCTGAGGTTGAGAACCTATGGTGGATGATGCCGTTTTTCTTTAATTTTACAGTTTACTTTCTTCCTTGCTCGCATCGTACCCCCCCCCCCCCCATCCCCCCCACATTGTGCAGCATCTGCTCATAATGAAACACATGGTTAGACGTCGTCCTCGCTTAGCGCCTCCTCCACACTACCTGCTCCAGAGGTTACCTCCTGCCAGGCGGGTTTGTTAGACATCATCAGCACCTCCAAGTGACCCCCCCCCCATCCACCCACCCCCACCCCATCCCTACCCTCTTCCTCCTCCAGATGTCATTGATCTGGAATGTGGGTCACAACAGCGCTGAATCAAAGGTGGTTTACACGAGTCTCCGAGGCAGATATTGAGTGTGTGGTACCAGAGGAAGAGGAGGAAGAGGAGGAGGAGGAGGAGAAAGAAGAGGAGGAAGAGGAAGAGCAGGCGGAGGAAGAAGAATTGGAGGTGGAGTAGGAAGAGGAGAAGCATTTTACTAAGTTACACAATCCTTCTGTCTAGATTCGAAGTAGTTAGGGTCTGAGGCCCAGCAGAGGCAATTTGGGTCTGAGCCCTAGCAGAGCCGGTTAGGGTCTGAGGCCCAGCAGAGCCGGTTAGGGTCTGAGCCCCAGCAGAGGCAATTTGGGTCTGAGCCTTAGCAGAGCCGGTTAGGGTCTGAGGCCCAACAGAGCCGGTTAGAGTCTGAGCCCCAGCAGAGCCAGTTTGGGTCTGAGCCCCAGCAGAGCCAGTTTGGGTCTGAGCCTCAGCAGAGCCGGTTAGGGTCTGAGCCTCAGCAGAGCTGGGCGGGGCCCTATTGGGATGCAAGAGATTATCATCATTCTTTTCCGGCTCTTTCGCTCCACTTCTGACGCCTAAACGAGCTCAAACCTTGGTGAAAGTTTGCAAACGTCAGAAGTGGTTCAGAATTTTACATTTTTGGGTCATTGTGTATGTGTCTGTGTAAATGGCTCCATAGCGCCACCTACTTCATTTTCACATTTGCAACATCTAAACGGCATAACGTCTGACCTTTATCAAAAACACGTGGTCGACATATGCAGCACGTCGAGTCCCAGATTGGAAAGACAACAGGAATCACGGTTTGGACTATGGCGCATACATTTGGTGTTCACTATGAAATTCTGGTGTTGAACTCCTACAGGCTGAGGTCCAGAGATCAAACTTTTGATCTGTCCAGCACTGTTGACCCATACAATTGGACATTTGTGACACTTAGATGTCAAAGTTAACCCAGATGAGGTGCATCAAAACTCAACATGGCCCACGTTCCAACCAGAACCCGTTCAAGCTGCTCGCATCTTTAATTTTACACTGGATCCAGTTTTTCTTCACTGATTTCAGCTCATTCGACTAGCTGTTGATCATTCAATCAACCACAGTAAAGATCAATTCCTAACTACTGATTACTGAGACCTAAGTCCATAACAAGAGAACTGACCAATGAGAGGACAGCTTTAGTACTTAGCTTGTGTGCTAATCAGTCTTTCTAGCTTACCGACAAAAGTTTCATGTACGCAGGAGAACGGTGATGTGCTTCGAACAGTGTAGATCACGGCACTATGCAATCGATCCACCAGAGGGCGCCTCTTTAAATCACTTGCCAAAAGACGGGTTGAGTTGTAGAGAGAAGGAGTCAGCGGTAGTTACCATGACGACGACAAAAGGTCGTTTGTTATCCGAGGTACTGCTTCGTTAATTCCGTGAGCTCCGGACGAAAAGCCTCGTGCAAATCCAAATCTGAAGTATATCTGATGTTGTGCATGAATGAGACCCCTCATGGAGTCGACCCCCCACCCCAAACTATGACGTCGCAACTTAGAAACACATTAATAAATTTATCTCACAAAAGACTTTAAATGACTTTTTCGGACAGGAGACAGAGAAAACCGGAGTTTGAGATTCAATTCTACAAAACCTGGAGGTGAAGCGACTGATCTCATTGCGCCACGTTCAACATGGCGAGAATAAGAACGAGTGAGGCCGCAGCCGCTGGAGATGAAAATGTGTCGGTGAGAAATGCAGCCTTCAGCTCCGATGTTCATTCTCAATCTCTGCGAGGCTCATTGTGCTAAAATATTCTAAACTCAAGGCTTTTATCTTCCAGCAGCTTGAAATGTGGTTAAAAGTAAGAGAGAAGCTGCAGACGTGGTGTTCACCGGGAGTCTTTCAGGACAGCTGACTTTTACTTTTAGCTCTTTATCAGGCTCCTCAACTAAAAACTCTGGAGACACGAGATCTTTCTGGGAATTAAAATTGATTTGAATTATTGGTGCTTTATCTGAGAAGATGGTGGAGGTGAGGGAGGATCTCAGCTCTTAGCAAAGCTGGACAAGCAGGTAGTTTTTGTCCAGCCAAACCCCACCCACCAGAGGGTCAAACCCCGCCCACCAGAGGGTCAAGCTCCACCCACCTGGGGGGGGGGGGGTCAAACCCCACCCACCAGAGGGTCAAACCCCGCCCACCTGGGGGGGTCAAACTCCGCACACCAGAGGGTCAAACCCCACCCACCAGAGGGTCAAACCCCACCCACCAGAGGGTCGAACCCCACCCGCCAGAAGACAAAGCCCCACCCACGAGACAATCAAACCCCGCCCACCAGAGGGTCTACAAGCTAGAAAAACTATTTCTCAGTAATTTCTTCAACAAAAGCTGCTCCTTTCCCAGAGCAGTACCACGCGCTATTCTATTCTCGATTCCTTCTGATTCTTTAAATCAGAAAAAGGCGACTCGTTGTTTGTGAGCGCTGGATTTAGTTTCTCCTGACTTGTGATGATTGACCAATCACCACAGCTCCGCTCCACCGGCTGCACCGCTAACAGCCTCTCATCTCCTCTACACTCCTTCAAGCTGTTCTTGTGGAGGAGTTTTCTGTCCAATCAGAGGAGTTCAGGGATCACGTGACTCTGCTGTCAAACCAGGTGTCATACAGCAGAGGTCCCCAACGTGGGGTCACCAGAGGTCACACCCTCCCAGTTTACTGCTGATGAACTGAATCAAATGAGAAAACAAACATGGAGGCTGGTTTCTTTGTGAGGTTAGACAGCCTAAAGTCGACCGACGGGTTCAAAGAGCCGTCAGAACCAAGCAGAGCAGCAGCAGAGCAGCAGCAGAGCAGCAGCATCAGCAGCAGAGCATCAGCAGAGCATCAGCAGCAGAGCAGCAGCAGAGCAGCAGCAGCGGCAGAGCAGCAGCAGAGCAGCAGCAGTCCTCTTAGAGCTGAACCTCCAGGCTGCTGCCCCTCCCTGGACCAGAGCTCTGCAGCCTCGTCTGGCTGCTTTAACTTCAGGCTTCATCCTCCAGAAGCAGAGAAGTGTCACGTAACCAAGAAAAGGAGTTCCACTCCCTGGAGGGTTCAGAGCCTCCAGCCACACTGAGGCAGGAACGCAGGTCGGATCAAACTTGATCGACACAGCAAAGGAAGAAAGAAAAGATCAGTTTGTTGAATTATATTTTTTTTTATTGGAACAATTCGTCCTGGCAGTAGAGACCAAATTGTTGAAATGAAAATATGTTTTTTTTTCCATTTTAGACGAATCCACATTTGTTGTTCCATCTCCAATGTGCAGTTTAATGTTTTCACTTATTAACCTTTTAACCAACTGCACTTTATTATTCACAAACCTTTTAGCCTTTTATTATATTCTTCTGTGATTATAGCTGCTACTAGACAGCTGCCAAACAAAATGTTGTTGTATTTTTATAAAATGACAATAAAGCTTCTTAAGTTACCTTAGCTGTGGATTTCAATGCTCGTTACTCCAGATTTAATATTGTTGATTACTATTGTTACTATTGTGTATTTACTTTCCAATTTACTAAACATGAAAAGTAACTACTCTATGATGAATCAAGGTTGTTTGGATTATTTAAGTAATTTCCTCTTATTAGGTCATTCCTATAGGAACTGTGACATCATGTCGCATTAGCTGCTAATGCTAATCACAGCTATTGTGGAGACATGCGTACGTTAAAATCAAAACAAAAACAGAAAGAAAAAAAAACACACTGCACTGATACTACAGTTTTCTAAAATTGTAAATTATATAAATGATATGAGTGGTCATTATTACACTTAATTCTCACAGCACAATTTCCAACATCACAATTATATAATCATATATAATCATATTATCATCCTACCCATCGCGTGACATAATCAGACTATATAGTGTATTTTATTTAAATCAGTAATAAAAATAACATTCATACTGATAGTATTCCTAACAATACTAATAACGCAGTAATAATAATACGTACAACCAATGTTATGATTATGGCTTATATAGTAGCACATATAGCACCACTATCGATAATGATGATGATAATAATAATAATAATAATAATAATAATAATAATAATAATAATAATAATAATAATAATAATAATGTTGCTCACCTTCACAACACTCAGGTTATATAGACCACCAATTTGATTACAAATCTGAATCGTATCACTGTAATGTTTTTCACAACACTGCAGGTAGGCCTGTCCCAATAATCAATAAATCAATTAATTGCACGATAATTAAAAATGAGCTCAATAAGTTTGCCAGGCTCGATAATTTTTCATTTACCAAAGACGTCACTGTGAGCGGCACTCATTCTGGTGTTAGTGACAGTTTAATGTTGTTTTAGAGAGTTGCCAGATTTCTGAGCCTTCCAGTGGATTACCCGGGTAAGGCTCACTGTGAACGGGCCTTAACATGTCGGGGAAAACAGCCAATCTGGCAACAGCAGCCACCAGAGTCGCACCACTGCATATGTCATCAGAATGCGAAGCATCCTGACAAAAACAAGTAAAAGACAGCAGCACTACCTCAGACTCTGTCGCCACGATTATTACTTCTTCTTCGTATGGTTACTGTACTTTCCGGATGACAAGCCGTTACTTTTTAATTATTTTTTACATGCGTGGACGACTCGGCTTTTTAAGGGTTAATAAGCTTAATGCTGCTGATCCTGGGTGATGCGTTCAGGTGCATCACGTAACTCCATCAAGCTTGCAGCAACATGTTGTAAAAAAAATTAATTATGAACTCGTTAATTTTTGGAACTATGAAATTAGAACTTTCCCAACACTACCAGTCAATCACTCTCGTGTGGGGAGGCGGGGCACCTGGTTCACCATAGCGCCGCATGAGAGCCCCGTGAGGAGGAGAGGGAGAGATGAGGGGAGAGAGAGAGAGAGAGAGAGAGAGAGAGAGAGAGAGAGAGAGAGAGAGAGAGAGAGGCTGTTTTGAATATTTATTTTGGATATTTACAATCTCTTTTTTCATAATACAATTCCAATTTTAAATATTCTTAAGAAATAAAAGTTTATTTATCTTTAAAAGGGTATACTTGCAATATTATACCATTGTTAATATATTAGTGGAAAAATGGTATCAAAACGGTAATATTATCGTTCATCGCAATAATTTCTGGGACAATTTATTGTCCAGCAAAATTAGTTGTCGTGACAGGCCTAGTTTCAGGTCTGTAATATTTCTTCAAACTTCGTCAGTCATTCATCAAACAGGATTTGGCAGAAACCCACACACCCGGCTGCTAATCTACAAACACGTCTTCCTGAAGAGCAGCAAATGTTCAGACAATACCTGAGCTAATATCAAGAATAAAATCAGCCAGAGCAGCACATTCCCGTCCTGTGTTGGGTTTTTTTATGCAGCTTTGGCCTTTCATGTGAAGAGAAATGATTTCATCTAGCAAACACCACCACAGGTCTCCGTTTCTCTTTAAAAGATATTGAGCTATATCTAAATACTATTCTACACGCTCTAATAACAGCTGTGAAAATGATAAATATGTGTTTGTCCTTCAAGGACGCCTCACAATCACAGAGAGAACCTGCAGCTGCTTTGTATGCCGTCCAGTCTGCTGCAGTTTGCTTTTCCTTTGTTTCCTTTTGCAGCTGGAGACAAAGTTTCACAGTTTCTGTGGCGGAGGTGAAAGGTCGTTGACACGGCCAACGAGGAAGACAAAGACTAGAACTGGACATGTGGAGTTGAAGACTTCTTTAAGAAGTATCTGTCTTCTGTGAAGTGACAAAAAGGCCATTTGATTTGTTGAAATATTGAAATAAGTTTTTGTTGGTTAAATCACACAAATTCAATAACAATAGATAACGTCCTTGAATCTGTGGTTAGCCCAAAACATTCCAGCGAAACCAAACATGGCAGTTCAGTCACAAAGTAAAGCGAATCCTTTCCCAGACGGGCAAACCTCCGCCTGCAAGCTGCCGTCAGGACAACTCTCAGAAATCAGCTGTCAAACGGTCGATCGCAGGAAACTGGGAAAGTGTCAGAACCACATCAGACTGAAGTGGACTGACGAGGCTTTGGAACGACCCTGGGGCCAAATATAAAGTGGATCAACTCCAGCTGTGGCGGCGGCGGCCTCCGTCAGCTCTGACCACATGATTTAGTGGTCTGATTACGAGTCCGGAGGCATCGCCAAGAACCACGGGCTTCATGAAACTCAGCAGTGATGAGGCAGGAATATACCCAGCGCAGTGCAGAAGGCTTCTCAGAGCTTTCTGTCAGAACCAGCAGGAACTTCTGCAGACGTTGGAGCTCCAGTTCTGCTGATTCCACTGCCTGTGGACACCAGGGACTCCAACATCCTGTCAGTCACTTCCTTTCCTTTGCTTGGACCACTGCTGGTGGACACTGACCACTGCAGACCAGGAGCACAAGACCTCCAGGGACTGAGTCAAACTCAAACAGGCGCAAATGCTCACGCTCCTCCAGCATCGACACACAGGACTGCATCAACAATAATGAAATATTGTCACTGCCTCAGCTGAACCGCCACCACTCTCATTATAGGATACTTTCATTGTCGTTTGTTTTTTGCAGTTTTTTTCTGAATCTGCAGGGGTTTTTTCCTGCAGCTTTGAGTTTGTGACATCTCCCAGATTGCATTTAGTTTCTGCTCAAATTCAGATTCATCCACTGAAAGGCTCCACTATGTTTTATAACTTCCACCAGAAGTCCACATTATATCACATTTCACTCTGTGCTTGTGAGGACTCGGCACAATTACCCAACGATGGTCACCAGCAAACCAACACCGTCCAGTTTAAAGCACACCGTTATTGATAAGCTCTAATGCACCAAAAACCCAAATAAAGACTCTGCTTTGCACATGAAATCTCTCATCATCTCATTTCCACTTGATCAGCTGGAAAACCAAAGCAAACTGAAAGTACGTGCTGGTTTTTAATAGATCGGCCTGAAACGTTCGCCTGGCAGTGGTCATAATGTTATGGCTGATCTCCGTGTTTCCTGTAATGACTGCTCTCCGAGTCTGAGTCGTCTCCATCATGGTGGAATCGTCCCTTCTCCCACTGCTCGTCTTCCCTGCACACAGCCTTCTTGTCGTCATGATCCTCCGACACGTGAGCTCCTGGTGCCGGAGCTGCGAACAATGGAGATCACACCGGAAGAAACAGCAGCGCACGTCGAGCGGTGGGCGGTGGAACGTGAGAAAGTCTGTGTTTTCACTGCGTTTCTCAGTCTGCTCCCTCTGGACTTCAGATGGAGAGGGAAGTGACATAAAGACCCCTTTTAAGACGGCGGCGGCGGCGGCGAGCCGCTGCCATTAGCCTGGAGACTCTCCAGCAGCACCGGCACAATGGAGAATACAAAAGAAGCTGGCCGGCTGCTGAGGACCGTACCTGCCTGAAAGCTGCTGTTTGGCAGCATAAAAGCTAAATTTCAGTGGTAAGTAAAGTGGCGGTGTGGCCGTGTGTGCCGGGGCTTTGATAGAGCGACGGCGGCTCTCCGGCAGCGAGTTCTATTCACAGATCCAGGATTCCTCTTCACAGCCGCCACAATGGAATAAACACTGTCCGTCCACGTTAAACTGTCCTATTGTCCAGCGCTTAGAGGCACTGCCGCAGTCCGGCTGCGTTGTAGCGCCTCCTTATGGAACCGTACCGATGTGCCAGGTACCTCAACAGAGGGGTGACCAGAAATGGTAACGGTTGGGTACGGTACTTTCAGTACCATCTGCAGCTTTAGTCGGAAACACATGAAAGCCCGTCCCTTCCTGTACCGTATAATAACGTACCATCCCATGCCATACCATGCTATACTGTACCATAAGGTACTGTACCGTGTCATACTGTACTGCAGTGCACCATACCATACTGTACTGCCATGTACCACCCTGTACCATGCCATACTGTACCGTACTGTGGCTGTATTGTACTGTACTGTACTGCAGTGCACTGTACCGTGCCGTACTGTGTCAGACTGTACTGTACTGCAGTGCACTGTACTGTACTTTACTTTGTCATACTGTATTGTACTGTAATGCACCATAGTGTACCGTATCGTCGTGGTATACCGTGTCATACTGTGGCATACTGTACTGTACTATGTCGTAATGTACTGTACTGCAGTGCACCATCCTGAGCAGTACTTAGTTGTACTGTACTGTACTGCAATGTACCATACTGTACCATACCATAGTGGTCTGTAGAGTACCATACCATACAGTACCGTACCGTACCATACAGTACTGGAACATACTGCGCAGTGGGAACAATTCATCGTCTCTGGGCTCCTGCACTATTGGCTAAACGGTAAATACAGTTGTGGAAGAATGGAGTTGAAGATTCGAATTCTAATTGTTTCATTTCTTTTTTTAATATATTTTTTTTAAATGTTGTTCAGAGACTTTGAAAGGAAGTAGATCTTGTTGCTCCTGCTGGTGTTTCTGACCCTGTTTTCCCCGTTTCTGTCGCTCGCTGTCAGTCTGCGAACGGCTTCCTGAGTTGCCCGACTTTCTTTGAATGACTGCGACTGTGAGTGACGACTCATCAGATACCGGCTGCCTGTCAGCCTCCAGCTTTTCTGGGATCCTGCCCGTCTGAGGCTCCTCATCCGTTAGCATTAGCTCAGGACCTGCGTCAGACAGCGCTGCGGCCGTCAGCCGTATCGCCGTCTTTATTGGGCCGCTCTGTGCTTGTTGTGCTGTTTTTTAACGCGGCTCATCCTCTCAATTGATGTGTTTTTTTATGCGCTGCTGTTAAACAGATTTAGTGAGGAGAGCGGCTCCAACGTGACAGGCCGGCAGAGAAAGAAGAGCTGCTGGGCTGACAGAGAGACTCCATTTTGGAGAATTAAATCAGTTAAATGGCTGTGGGAGAGCGGAGGGGAGCTGGACGTGTCCGTCGGGTTGAGGAGCTCTCAGGGAGAAAGCGCCTCAGTTTCTCCTGCCAAGGCTGAATCTTTTATCTTTCCTCCGGCTTTATTGGTGGAGCTCTGACCCGTCGCTCGCTCGCTTTCTCATTTTTCAAAGTCGATTTTCTCTCTTAAGTGTTCTGCCCGCTCTCAGTTCTCCGCTTTTTCTTCTTCTCCTTCGCCTCCTGTGCTCCTTTTTGTTTTATTATTTTACTTCAAATCCGCTCTCAGCTCCCACTTTGGGTCACATCTTCACCACAGTGCGGCACCAGCCGAGTCCTTGGGCCTGAGGAAACTGGACAATCACTTAAAAAGGAGTTTTTAATATACAGAACGAAGTCACGTTCATCTGATGTCTTTATTCAGCACCACACAGGCGGAGGGGGGGTTATTATAACAGACCCCCGCGGGGCGGGGGCGGACTCCCTGAAAGCAGAGAGCAGCCATTTTTAGCTTAAAGAGCTGGAGTAGCGGTGGGCGGGAAGCGGGAGCTCATCCTGTTCGACCATCCAGCAAAAATAACCAACCAATTACCAGCCGACGGGGACAGAAGTGTCATGAAAGCTGTGATTTCAGCGCCACGCCCAGACGCAGCGAGGCGGGAGCGGAGGAGGACGCCGCCGCCGCCGCCGCCGCCGCCGCCGCCGCCGCCGCCGCCGCCGCCGCCAGCCCCGGAAGATTTTAGTGTTGATGAGAGCGTCGGTGGCATTAACGTCTGGAGACTCCGCATCTCGTCACTGAGCAGAGACGCCGCAGCAGAAGCAAAGGGACAAAATTGTTCACTAAAAATCCAAGAAAGTTGCTATTTTGATCAGGAAACACGATTCCTGGAAGAATGTCGTCTTTTGCCAGGAGAGGGCGCTCGTGCTTCACACTGGTTAGACTTCCATACCACTCTCACACAACGTCAAACTATGAGATAGTTGCTTGTGGTTTGACATTGGTACGATACTACAATACTACAATACTACTCAACAAGTCGATGTTGTTATTTACCGACAGCCTGGCGTCGCCGTGCCAGCTGATACTGGCTCGATGACAGCACAATACTCAAGATAATCAATTAATGTAGGCCTCATACTCACTCCGCGATCGGAGAATACTCATCAGATAGTTTGAGGAAGTTTTTCAGTTTAGTAATACAAAAGTTCAAAAGCTGCTAGATAAAAGAAAAGTCTTATTTCTACACGTTTCTGATCCACAGAAACATCATTCGGATGCATTCAAGTTGCCCAGATAACATCTCTCACAACTAAAAAACTACTTATAATACTGGATAAAGAAACAGTTTTTAAAACCTTAAGTAAAACATTTGGTCGGCTGTTAATGTGAATGTTTGACCTGAAATTGCATTCAGTTCATCGGTAGCTGAGTGGCTGTTTTCCTCGATCCCGAACGTGCAGAACCCTGCGGTTGTTCTGAATGCTGATGGTTTGGTTTGGTTTCACTGTTAGGTGGTCTCATGTTTTGGTAAATCAGCCATCTGGAAGGTTCTGACGGGATTTCAGTGGAAAACATCTACAACCTCAGCTTTCACCATAAACTGATGGTGACGGATGAAACCACCACGACTCCACCACCCAGAGCTCTGCAGACTGTTTGTACCTCAGCGTTAGCGAGGGACCGACGAGCTTCAGCATTCACGTCAAGGGTTTTTGCCTCTGCTCAGTTCTACGTCCAGCGAGCAGCGAGCGAACAGGAATCAAACAAATCATCCATCCCTCTACCAAAAATACAAACCCCGGGGGCCGGGGGTAGGGGGGCGGAGCCAGAGCCGACCTCCTCCCTTTGCTTCCTGCCTCGTCTCCTCCGTTTCATCTCATCCAACTTTTCTCAGCCAACCGTCTCTAAAGGAAATTAAAAATTTAAAAATGTCTCTTTTCAAGGCTTGGATGGAGTTTTTTTTTTTTTTTGGGGGGGGGGGGTTGCCTTGGCAGAGGTGGTCATCCGAACCCTTTGACACAAACGCCTCCTCTTCCTCAGCTCGACAGCGTGGAGGCCTGAGGAGGAAGTCTGTGTGCTGGCGTGGTGAGTCACGCTGCACAAACCAGAGAAACAGTGATTGACTTGGAGCACAATGGTAGCAACGGTATTGATTAACGGCGAGTTCGTGCAGGTGAAGGAGCATGAGAAATATTTGGTTAAAG
>NC_137629.1:3604553-3657053 GCF_963383615.2 Lipophrys pholis | reverse complement strand
GTTCTCTCCTCCTCCATCTTCCTTTTTTGATTGACAGACTCTCCCTCCATCATTATCACTCTCTCTCTCTCTCTTCCATCTTCCCTGCTCCTCTCATCCTCCTCACTATACTTCCCCTCCTCTTCTCCTGGGATTCTCTGTCCTACCTGAAGCTCTCCACCAGGTGTGGGCTTTTTCTGTGGCCACAGAGCCGACTGAGCGCGCTCAGAATCACCAAACACACCGGCTCTGTCAGGATGCAGGCATGGAGCCTGAACACACACACACACACACACACACACACACACACACACACACACACACACACACACACACACACACACACACACACACACACACACACACACACACACACACACACACACACACACACACACACACACACACAAAGAGCCTAAAATCACACAAACACAAGATTCTACATTAAATGCTGCCATTTGCTGCAGAGCGACTCTGAGATGAGTAATCAGTTCAATGAAAAGCACTTTGCCTCGTAGGATGAATACTTTTCTATCGATCATAGTGGGGAAGAGTCTAACTTCAAAAGACAGATTCCAATTTATATTTATTACAAGCTTTTAAGTTTCCCTTTAAGTTATGTACTAATAAAGTGAACACTATGTGCTTCTTAAGTCCCTATAAAGTACATATTACATTTCTATAGAGCCTATTAATAGTCTATTATAAGTCTACCTAGTACCTATTAGATTAAAGCGTCTCTAAAGTATGTATAAAAACATATAAATGACCTACAGACGACCCATAAAGTAAAAGTGTATTGTTTTGGATGAGTGTTTGACGCCCATGACGAACTAAAGAAACTTAAAGTTCCAGTGTTTCTAACCTCCGTCATGCCACTTGTGGGCATGAGTGGGCAGCAGCAAGAGGCTGAAGTAGTCCCCCCCCCCAAAAAAAAAAAAAAAAAAACGAACACACACACACACCTCCACCCCATGACAGGTCAGAATACCCAAGTTAAGTTACTGACGCAGGGGGAAACTTTTGGTGTGGTTACAGTTCACAGTGGGGGGCCGGCTTACCGTCTACCTGCCCCCCCCCCCCCCCATAATGAAAGACATGTGGTGCAGCCATAATACCATTGTCTGTCAAATCTGCTTAGGGAGGCTGTGTGTGTGTGTGTGTGTGTGTGTGTGTGTGGGGGGGGGGGGGGGGGGGGGGTCTGGCTGTTGTGTGGGTGGACTGAAGGATGATGGTTTAATCCAATCACAGCGAGCGGATCACAGGAAGCTGCTCTGCCCCCCACCCCCACCACCACCCCCCCCTGAACAGGAGGTCTGACGTTGCTCCATCATCATGGCCTCATCATGGCGCGGCATAATGACGGACTGGCGTTTTGACGAAGCGGCGTGACGGGCAATTCGAAGGCGTCTCACGCTCTAGCAAACCGACATTAAAGTGCAATGTCGCCGCCGCTCTCCCCGTTCAGCCGCTCTCCCCATTCAGCCGCTCTCCCCATTCAGCCGCTCTCCCCATTCAGCCGCTCTCCCCGTTCAGCCGCTATCCCCGTTCAGCCGCTCTCCCCGTTCAGCCGCTCTCCCCATTCAGCCACTATCCCCGTTCAGCCGCTCTCCCCGTTCAGCCGCTCTCCCCGTTCAGCCGCTCTCCCCGTTCAGCCGCTCTCCCCGTTCAGCCGCTCTCCCCGATCAGCCGCTCTCCCCGTTCAGCAGCTCTCCCCATTCAGCCGCTCTCCCCGTTCAGCCGCTCTCCCCGTTCAGCCGCTCTCCCCATTCAGCCGCTCTCCCCGTTCAGCAGCTCTCCCCATTCAGCCGCTCTCCCCGTTCAGCCGCTCTCCCCGTTCAGCCGCTCTCCCCATTCAGCCGCTATCCCCGTTCAGCCGCTCTCACGTTAGTCCTGACGGCGGCAGTCTGGTTAAAGACATTTTTAAATCTATTCCAGCTCTCGGGCTCATTCTGTCCTGTTCAGCTGCAAACGGCTCAGAGAACAACTGGAGGTTTCTCATTCAACCGCTTCCCAGAATGCATCAGGAGCCTCAGAGGAAACATGGATGAGACGGCGGGCCTGGTTCCCCTCACTGCGTTCACACGGCGTTCACACTGCGTTCACGCGGCGCCCCTGAAGATATCCCATCAATCCCCTCATTTCACACATTAATTGAATCACTACATTTTCAATTAAATTAAATCAAATATGACATTTTTTTCTTGATACGTTGAGGAATTCCATGAAAAAATATTTTGTTAAACAAAAATGTGAATTTTTATTTGATTTATTTTTTTTAAATTCTTGAGTTTTTGTAAATGCATATGTATTTTTTTCTTTCACATTATCATTGGACACGATTATAATTTTTCCACCAAATGTGCAACAGCTTTATGAATATTTTTTAATTTTAACAGTTTGAAAACCTCCTTGGATGTTTTATTACTTTTTTGCATTCTGGTTCAACATGAATTTCAATTTTCATCACGTGTGCAACAAATCGAACCCAAAATGTGGACATTTAATTATTGAAAAGAAAAATTTCAGTAAAAGACACATTTAAAAAGTACATATTATAAAATGTTATTTATCGGAAATTTAAATGTGCAACAAATATAACTCAATTCGATTTTTTTTATATACTGCAAAGTAATCCATAATTTATAAAAGTCCAATTTTCAGCAAGTTTAGGGAATTGCTAATGAGTTTTTTTTTTTTTTTTTTTTGATTTTTTTTTTTTGGGGGGGGGGGGGGGGTTATAATATCATTGCACATTTTTGTGAAAAGTGCAAACATGAAAAAACACAATTTGTTGTTCTTGGAAAACATTGATTGAAATTCTCGGATATTTTTAAGAATTCCCAACATATTGAGTAAATTCTCCTCAGTTGTTGCTTTTTGCTCTCCAGGTCGGGGGACTCTGTGGTGAGTTTGCATGTTCTTCCTGGTGAACTGGTGAGTTTACAGTGACTCAGCGTTAGTCCAACCGCAGCAGGATGAACTTCCTGTAAAGCTCAGCTGAATACAGCAGGCGTATCATGTTTATTTTATTGAATAAACTTTGTTCTAATGAAGGAATATAACTTCACTACATCTGACCTCCCGTCTGTTCGCCGGCTGAGGAGCTTCAACCAGAGACAGAAGAAGAAAGGAGGAACGAGGAGAAGCTGAATGGTTGAATGTGTGTTTATATTTATGTATTTATATATTTATATATTTATACACACTGCAGAGTCGAGGTCGTCTGAGCTGCTCTAAATGAAGCAGGAATCAATATGACACAGAAACATTTCTTCATCCAATTTCCAGGAACCTTAAGGACCAGGAGGACGAGGAGGAGGAGGAGGAGGAGGAGGAGGAGGAGGAGGAGGAAGAGGAAGAGGAGGAAGTGGAGAAGGAGGAGGAAGAGGAGGAGGAGGAAGAGGAGGAAGAAGAGGAGGAGGAGGAAGAAAAGGAGGAAGAGGAGGAAGAAGAGGAGGAGGTGAAGAGGAGGAGGGGGGAGGAGGAGGAGGAGGAGAAAGAAAAGGAGGAAGAAGAGGAGGAGGAGGAGGTGAAGAGGAGGAAGAGGAGGAGGAGGCAGAAGAGGAAGAAGAGGAGGAGGAGGAAGAAAAGGAGGAAGAGGCGGAAGAAGAGGAGGAGGTGAAGAGGAGGAGGAGAAAGAAAAGGAGGAAGAAGAGGAGGAGGAGGAGGTGAAGAGGAGGAAGAGGAGGAGGAAGAGGAGAAGGAGGAGGTGAAGAGGAGGAGGAGGGGGGGAGGAAGAAAAGGAGGAAGAAGAGGAGAAGGAGGAGGTGTAGAGGAGGAGGAGGAGGAGGAGGACGGGGGAGGAGGAGGAAGAAAAGGAGGAAGAAGAGGAGGAGGTGAAGAGGAGGAAGAGGAGGAAGAAGAGGAGAAGGAGGAGGAGGAGGAGGAGGAGAAGAAGGAGGAAGAGGAAGAACAAACGTGCAGAGGAAGATCATGCAGCCTCCACATAGACCAACATGAGATCAGGGGCGTCCAGACGTGAGTCTCTGGAGATGAAGACGAAGCGCCGTCAGGAAAAGTTCCTGGGAGGTGGAAGGTCACGTTTGTGTTTGGAGGACAAAACTCTTTCTCTTCTTCTCTTCTTCTCTTCCCTTCTTTCT
Organism: Lipophrys pholis; assembly: GCF_963383615.2. Classification (NCBI taxonomy): domain Eukaryota; kingdom Metazoa; phylum Chordata; class Actinopteri; order Blenniiformes; family Blenniidae; genus Lipophrys; species Lipophrys pholis. The sequence continues at coordinate 3,652,971 of NC_137629.1, read as the reverse complement.
GCTTCCTTCGTCTCTAAGCTGCTTTCAGCACAAATCACATTTTAATTAGCTGCATCCTGCTAACGACCTGACCCCCCCGGATTACCTGCCTGTGTCCGTCTAATCCCTCCTCCTCTTCCTCCTCACCTCCTCCTCCTCCTCACCTCCTCTTCTTCCTCCTCACCTCCTCTTCTTCCTCCTCACCTCCTCCTCCTCACCTCTTCCTCCTCATCTTTCTCCTCCTCAACTCCTCCTGTTCCTCCTCCTCCCCTCCTCTTCTTCCTCCTTACCTCCTCCTCCTCCTTCTCCTCACCTCCTCTTCTTCCTCCTTACCTCCTCCTCTTCTTCCTCTCCTCCCCACCTTCTCCTCCTCACTTCCTCCTCATCCTCTTCCTCTTCCTCATCTTCCTCCTCCTCACCTCCTCCTGTTCCTCCTCCTCACCTCCTCTTCTTCCTCCTCCTCACCTCCTCATCTTCCTCCTCCTCACCTCCTCCTGTTCCTCCTCCTCACCTCCTCTTCTTCCTCCTCCTCACCTCCTCTTCCTCCAGTCATTTCACATTCTGCACATCGTTTCCTCTCACGTCTCCTTCTGTTTTCTTATCGTTCAGTTTTTCCTCCGTTGCTTCTGTCACTTTCCAATAAAACCAGTTTTTTTTCCGCCTCATATTTTGTCCCTCCAGAACGTCGAGCAGTGAAATCGTCTCGTTCTCGTCGGTTCGGTCCTCATTCGTCTTCCACACACGTCGCCCTTCCAATTCTCTGCACTTGGTTTCTCTGCAGTTATCAGTAAATGGGAAGTGGGAATGTCACCACTTGCAAGTGGGAAGAATATAAATGGCTGCTGTCAAACTGGGAAAGTGGAAAGTGATGTTGCTTGACACGACGCCATTTATGAATTTACAAGAAAAATAACTAAACTTTCTTCGCCAAGCCGTCATAGTTTCACTCTTCATGGTGTGTTGGTTCACACAGGATATAACAACGGTTTTCAGCCATTTTTCAAAATAAAACTTATGATCATTTGTGGAGTCTTTTGGAAACATTCCGCTAATAGCGTTAGCGTGTGCACGCTAACACATGGGAAACGGGAATTGTGTAACTGGTATGTTTCCCACAAACTTGCTGATGCCTAAAATGTCTTAAAGTTCACACCTTAAGGAGCCAAAACACTTGTTCTGTCTGACTTTTTGAAACTGACGATGAAAGACGTCTTACGTATTAATTTAGTGGATTTAACTTTAAACATTCTCTGGTTTAGTAAAGAGGCGTGTTCCACAGTGAGTCTGAGTGTTGGAGAGGTTTTGAGAAAAGAGAGACATGATATTGTTGACGTGAGGTCAGCGGTCATTCCCCCCCCCACACACACACACACACACACCCACCCCCCGGGGGCAGGATGGAGGACCAGAGCTTAAGAACTCAGGAGGGATTGTTACATTAATACCTGACAAATAAGTGGATTATCAGGGGGTCGCTGTGGATTAGCCATCGGTTTTCCTTCTATCCTGACGTCTCGCCCTAATCTGGGATCAATCCTGTAAAGTGAGGTGGCGGGGGCCAAACCGGGGGGGGGGGGAACGTTGTCCGGCTGTTGACTTCCTGGAGGAGCTGAAAGCCTCGAAGGCAGGAAACAAGGAAGCAAAGAGATCTTCATTCTGTAGGGGTACCTTAATCCGGAACCCCCCCCACACAATCACCCATTAACTCAGAATAACACCGAAACATCAAAGCCGGCGTTGCCGTGACAACAGATCCCCGTCCAGACTGCCGATCTCTTTCAAGACCGCACTCTCTAAAATGACTCTGAAACCCCCCCCCCACACACACACACACACAGCCCACCTCTGCTCGCCCCCCCATTCATCACGGCAGGTCGAGGTTGGGTGGTGTGAGGTGGTGCTGGTGGGTGGAAGGGTCAGGGGATGTTGTGGCGTTGGTACAGGAAATTGAAGCCCCGCCCCCGGGGGGGTGGTAGGCGGACAGAACATGTTCAGGTCGGGTGTCGCGGCCGAACGGCGCCTCTTTCTGACCTCACAGGTGCATTATGGGCCGTCAGAATCCGCCCCTCATATCCTGTCTTCACTCTGAGTTCACTACTTTACTTCTTCCCTCTCTGACCCAAACGACTCCGAACAGCTGCAAACTGGACGGACTGATGAGGAGGATTTCAAAATAAAAGTGCACATCATCATACGATTAAAGATCGGAAGATACCTTTACCCAATAAGTATGCTGATCTTCTTCATTTTCTTAATAGTACCTCTGAACAGAGACAAAGTGCTGAGTAAAACCATCCATTACTTTATTGATCTGCACATTTAAGTTGTTCCACTATTGGTTGGTTACAAATACTTATACAACATGTATTTTCTCTTCAGTTTCTCTGTGGTATCAAAAAATTGTTTACTGGACAATGGGGAATTCTGTTTCCCAGCATTAGTGTTTACTTTCATTAGGAGTTCAATCCTGATGAAAGTATAAAGACTCACCAGGTATTTGGCGTTAACCCATCACAGTCTGCACTTTCAGCTATCGGTTGAGTTTTTGTGTTTTTCTCTATAAAAACTTCATTTCTTTGGCTGTTTGCTTCTTACAGAAGACACAGCAGGAGTCTGGAAGGCTGGCGAAGCAGCAAGGAGCTGAAAAGGCCGAGAGAGATGCAGCCTCCGTTCGTATACGACGTGGTAAATCTTTACTTGCTGCAAAGTTGAAGTTCTCTTTGAAGTTGATTCTCAGGAATCACCCAGTCTGTGTGAAGATAATGAACACGTATATAACATGTATGAAGCTGGAGGAGCTGAGCCCTTCCTCGCCGCTCCGCTGCTCCTATTGTTAGTCACAACTCCGCTGTAAGTTTCAGCCCGTCGGAACAATCACGACCCGTCCAGAGCGGCGGAACCAGGAAAGAACGTTGCATGCAAATCTGTCAAGAGTGACCGATTCCTCTGTCAAGACAAAGAAACCTGCGGCTTTAAGTTTCAGCATCTGGGAAGCAGCAGCAGCTTCAAACTCTCAGCAGGGAAGAAAATACCGGAAATATCCCAAAAACGTTATGTCAGCGGTACAGAGCCGTTACTGACCGCAGGCGACAGTTCTGATAACGATACCAGTTGTCGCAACACTTTTCTCTTGTCGCTATTTTACTTCAGTTGTGTTTTTCTTCATATAAACATCATTTAGGTGGGCTTATTTGTTTTTGGTCATATTTCTACCACTGCTGTATGAAATAATTGATGCGGTGGATTAATTACAAACTGTTAATTAATTAATCGAACAGTTTTGTAAATTATTTGTAATGCTCATATGGAAACGTAAGTTATTAGTTCAGCTAGATATTCCGATGGAGCGACTGTGGTTCGAAAGCTAACCAGCCAGCCACAGGACGAGCACTCACTGCAATACCAGTTTGTACCACCAGATGGCGCAGTGAGTCACTCTACGTTTCCTCCTGCAATGAGTCCAAGAACAGCAGAAGACGAGGAGCGATTAAACCAAACACTCAAACAAAGTCATTCAGATCAGTTTTCCAACGAAGCAGCAAAAATGTACGACGACGTTTGGCGCCGACAACAAATCAACGCCAGAAAACATGAGCTGAACCAGACCCCCCTACCCCTCCCCCGACCCATGTAGCACTACAACAGTTAGCCCGATGCTGCTAATTCAGAGCGAGTGGCGCTCATTGTTCAGCGGCGCATTGAGCGGCGGGTCGGGAAACGCTCGGCGACGCTCCGGATTTGCCCGTTAATGGGAAACAATGTGGTTGTAGGAGAGTCGGTCCAGGCGGTGAGTTCTGCTCTGAGCTGCTCATTAATTACTGAGAGAATTAATCTGCTGCCGGAACACCGAGGCAGCGCCATGCGACCGCCGCCACCATCACCGCCTCCCGCTCAGCTCGGACCGCAAACGTTTCAGTTAGTGGGTTAATCGACCGAGTGACGGCGGAGTGACGAGTAACAGAGTACAGCTACTCTAGTGCTTTCCTGAGTTCGCCGACTCCACTCTCAAAATCACTCTTTCTTTTAACCTCTTTCATTCTTCACATGAACTGAAACTTTTCAAAACGTTTGTAAAAGTCTCACAATATTCCATCAAATAGTTGTGCTAAAGATGAAATACAAAAACAGAAGCAGAAACAGTGTCTCTTTCTTTAAAAGTACTGCAACTTATCTTGAATACCTGAAAAATATGGATTTAAAATCCTATTTATTGACAGAAACACATAAACCTCCTCTGGTGGTTCCAGGTCCAGACTCCCTGTAGGTCCACGTGAATTTCAGGAGAAGACGTTAACTTTGTATTTATTTTATTTAATTATTCAAATTTGAAGGAAATTTATGCTACAAACTGTGAAAAGAATGAGTTTGTTGTGGTTTTAGGCTTTTGCAAAACTTTTTATTTATAGATAATTGCACATATATGACTTTGTTTTAACTTCTATGACTTAAGAATATTCCCGTGGGCTCACCACCTGCAGGAAGGTTCTTAATCGGTGCAACGTGATCTGAGTGACGGTGCTCAGACTGACACCCCCGCCACCCGGAAACGGATAAGAGGGAGGAAATGGATGGATGGATGGATGGATGGATGGATGGATGGATGGATGGATGGATGGATGGACGGACTTAAGGATAACATGATAAATACATTTTATTTAGTTTCTTTTGATTTTATGTTTTTGTTAGAAGGATTATTCATGAATCTGTGTCTCCACCATCACCACCGAGTGGCGTTGCCACGGCGAAGCTGGTCACAGCAGGACATCGGGCTCCGTCCTCTGGGGGGGGCTCTGCGTCGACGTCCCTGTTTACCTGTTCACTCTCCCCCATTAACGCTCTGACATCACCTCGTCACCAACTCCCATGATGCAACAACAACATAGCAACCCGGACCTGTGGCTCCGTCCCCTGCTGCGTCCGCTCTCATTGGACGGGCTCCCGGGGATCGGACCCCCACACACCCACACACACACACACACACACACACACACACACACACACACACACACACACACACACACACACACACACACCCCGGCTGGCCATCTGTCGTGGAGCCGGCGGTCGCGGCGGCTCGGCCCACCGGGAGCATCTGCTGGCGCTGACGGAGGCCGAGCGCGGTGGGAGGCGGCTTAGGGCCCGACGACCAGGAGCTGAAACTTTGATCTGAGATTATCTGACACACTCCAGGAAGTAGCACACAACTACACACACCTGATCAATTATGTATCCAATCTGGGTTTGAAAAAATATTTCATTATTTATTCACTTAATTACCTATTTAATCATTAAGTTTATATTTATTTATGATATTTCTGTTTTAAAAATGCATTTAACATAATTTGTTTTTATTTATTTAGCTACATTTTGGGGTTTTTTTAAATGTATTTTTTAATTTAAATGAACATTTATTTATTCAAACTTTCGCATGATTGTTTGTTAGTTTCTTTACTTTCACCTTTTTTCTAGTTATTTTTCTTTGTTAGTTTGTTTACTTGTTTACTTCTTGGCTAATCATATTTACATTCATCGATTCATTTGTTTATAAACCTTCATAGATTCCTTTTTATATTTACAGTATATGTTTAGATTGAGTTATTTTTGTATTATTCTATGAGCCACATTATATGTATTATTGATGTATGCATTTGTATATATATATTTATATCTATAACAAAAAAAACATTTATTGACTGAAGAAATTAGTTACATTTCATTCATACTTTCTTTTTTAAAGCATCTGTAAATATATCTATTCCAACACATCAATGTTGTTTATGAAGTGATTGTGCCATAAAGGAGGAGATGATCTGAATAGATCTGGAGAACATTGGTGTCTTTGTGCTCCATAGTAGATCCAATCAGAATAAGTATGTGAGTAAATTATATATATATATATATATATATATATATATATAAAGCAGCATCACATAAGTGTTTGATATGAAATTAGTCTGATGTCATCAACGGGGTTTGACTCAGCAGCCAAACACTCACATGTTATTCAACAGTTTTCCTGTACTTCGCTCTTGGTCTTCCTCTTTGACCCTGAAGCTGCAGCGGCGCCCAGACAGGATGTTACTTCAGGTCCGACACACAGAACTCATGAGCACATGGAGACGTGGACAGACAGAACGTCAGAGGTTAGTGTGTGAAACACTTTCCCATGTCTGACAGTGGATCGGTTTTATCACGCCTGAATTCAAACCTCTGTGAGCTTGTTTTTTTTAAACTGCTCTGCAGGAAGAGCTTTTATATTTCAAGAGCTTTTATATTCCGTGCCAATAAAGCAAAGTGTGGCTGACAGAAAGGACAGTTTGACAGTTTATTCAAGCTGCAGTTTAAGAGAATACAGAATATTCATGATGATAAAGGTACACGTGGCTCTTGAAGCTGCGATTTGTTAAAGGTCACAGGTCAGAAAACACGCCGCCGATGGAGGTGGAGACACTTTGAAGAGAGCGGCTCACCTTCACAAGAACTTATTTAAAGCTCTTTGTTCACTCACATCCAGGATAGAAGCGCAATCGCATCCAGACGGAGAACCAGTGTGGAAATATCAAGTACCGACAACCACAATGTGACAAGTGATCTGATTCTGGTGAAATCTAGAGTTACAATTACAGTTACGGCAGTTTACCTTGAAATGGAAATCCTCGCCTACGATGACTGAATGACCTTGAAAGGTGAATCCTGATACACTTCAAAATCTTCCTCAGTCACAGTTTCCATCAGTCGTGGTTCCTCCTCAGGAACACAGAGAAACTTCCTGAAAACCTCCTGAAAACTTTTTCAAAACCCCCTGAAAAGTTTCTGAAAACCTCCTAAATCCTTCCTGAACACCTCCTGAAAACTTCCTGAACACCTGAAAACTTCCTGAAAACTTTGTGAAAACCTCCTGAAAACTTTTTCAAAACCTCCTGAAAACTTCCTGAACACTTCCTGAAAACTTCCTGAAAAACTTTTTTCTAAACCCCCTGCTAAGTTTCTGAAAACCTCCTGAAAAAGTCTTGAAAACCTCCTGAAAACTTCCTGAAAACCTCCTGAACAGCTCCTGAAAATTTTCTGAAAACCTCCTGAAAACTTTTTCAAAACCTCCTGAAAACTTCCTGAAACCTCCTGAAAACTTCCTGAAAACCTCCTGAAAAGTTTCTGAAAACCTCCTGAAAACTTCCTGATAACCTCCTGAACACCTCCTGAAAACTATCATCTTTCTTTCATCAAGTTTTCCATTATTGATCAGTCCCGGTGTTGATCACACTCTGACGCAACTTTCCTTTTCCTTTTATTCTCACAATGTTTTCAATCAACCGTCAAACCTTTTCCACCGAACGTCGTGCACTACAACTCACTGTTCCTGAAACTACACTGCTGCAGCAATGACAGGAAACAGTCCAAACACACACACACACACGCACACACACACACACACACACACACACACACACACACACACACACACACACACACACACACACACACACACACACACACACACACACACACGCACACACACACACACACACACACAATCTATATCACTACAACACGGGAAAAACAATCCAATCATGGACAAAACACTGCGTGTGTGTGTGTGTGTGTGTGTGTGTGTGTGTGTGTGTGTGTGTGTGTGTGTGGCATCCTTGCTGTTGTACATCAGTCGAATGCTGGCTGAGTGCCGATTCACAGCCACTGCCAAACCCACACACACACACACCCTCCTGTAGTGTACAGCGGCCACCGCAGATAAGCTCAAATAAACAACAGACCTGGAAAAATCTCTCTCTCTCTCTCTCTCTCTCTCTCTCTCTCTCTCTCTCTCTCGCCCCCCCCCCCCCCCCCCCCCCACCCCCGGGACGTGAGAGGGCATCCAAAGAACGCTGCCTGTTACTATAAAGCTTCTTGACATCACACACGCACACACACACACACACACACACACACACACACACACACACACACACACACACACACACACACACGCACACACACACTCAGCGATACAAATAAGAAACAGCGAGGGAGGTATGGCTCCACCGGGAGGAATCACCTCTTCTAAAGCTGCACACACTCCTTTTATCTACTCACTAATGAGGAACAGATACACACACAATCCTACACAAACACACACTGAACCGGTGACACGCAAACACGCACACACACACCTCCTCAGGACGGCGTTTCGTCAGACCGTCTCTCAGCGAGTGTCCCACTTCCAAAACTGTGGACGGCTGCTTACATCATTATGTAACGTTCTGACTGCGAGAGAGTGTGTATGTTGTGTGTGTGTGTGTGCGTGTGTGTGTGTGTGTGTGTGTGTTTGTGTGTGTGTGTGTGCAAACCAAGAAAGGCTTTCACCACTCAGCATGAAGTGCTGTAACACTACAGGCTCTAATGAGTGTGTGCACGGAGATAAAGTGTGTGTGTGTGTCCAACAGCAGCTCTATGATTAGTCAGTAAATGAGGGTTTTTGCAAAGTAAGCAGTTGCCAAAACAGGAAATGAGCTTCTGCTGTGCGTTAGCGAGGAGAGGCCGGCACTGCCACTGACCCTGGAACGACTGACCGACGCCGAGAAACCAGGACGGTGTCCACTGGTCAACAACCAGCAGACCCGCCAGGGAGACTGAGCTCCACCCTGAAACCTCTCCAGGACCTGAAGCCTCGTCCATCACCACAAAACCTTCAACTCCCAACCGCTTCCACCAGGAGCCCCAGACTCACAACACACCGAAACTCTAGTTTCTAGAAATGCTCTGGAAGGGGAAGTGGGGCATTTCCAGACGGTAACTTCCAGGATTCCCAGGTTGCACCATGAGACTGGTGGCGATGGATTGGTCAGTACGACGCTCAGCCAGACGGCAGTGAAGACAAAGTTCATTTGAACTTCTCAACTCTTGACCAGTAGATTCATCGGCATCTAAAACAGTTTCAACCGATCTGTCCAGATTAATCATCAGGGAAGTAGCAGCTTCCATGTGGCTGACGACTTAAAATACTGTTGTTTTTGACTCCATTTCATAACTAACTGACACAAACTGAGCAGTTTCTGTTGTTCAGAGCAAAACACGTTGAGCTGAATCAGCTCACGACCCCTGAGATCCTGAAATTCCTCAGACGAAGCCTCAGACTCAGATCCTTCAAACCCCAGTGATCCTCATCCCAAACCTCCACTCTGAGCTGTTAAACGCTTTCATCCTTCCGAGCTGTTTGGTCCTGATAAATTATGTAGAAATTTTGTGAATCACCTCTTCAGCAGAGACGGAACCTTCCTGCACCTCAACGTTTCATCTGGCCGCTGCTCCAGGAGGACCGGGGTTTTAGGCAGCCAGCCTTCAGCCGTCATTTGGACGATCAATTATTTCAGAAAAGACGGACAAAAAATTAGCAGATGTGTTGGTCAAAGCCTCTAAAATGTGTATAATGTCCATCACTATTTGTCCCCGTCTAGTTTTGCTTAAATTCATCTTTTTTTTGCCAAAATGTAGCGAATTATCAGCTTCAGAACAGAACTCAGAACTGACTTCCTTTTTGTGTTACGCCCAGAAACGAGCAACGTGATTGGCCAGTTGATATGATGTGGTCTATATCTTTTGAAAGGCAGCCTCTGATTTGATCGTAATTCTCTGACTCATCCTGATGCGTTCAAATGCTAAAGCAGAGCGAAGGAATTTGGACGAATTTTCTTTCCAATGACCCGAGGAATTCTATCTGCAGAATCCACACAGGTGGGACTAATTCTTTGGACCTATGATTTATCAGATTTTTAATTTCTAAAATGTTGACACATGTTTTGATAACTGCACATCATTCATGTTTTGAGTTAAATAATAAAATATTCTTTGTTGTGAAAATGATGATTTTGATATAAGTATTGACAATCATGCTGGTTCCCTCACCAATGTAATTCAGTGCGACTGTGACATACTAAAGTCTTGGCACTGAGCTACAGGAGGCCTGCAGAGAACAAATAAGAGCTAATATTCAATTAAAAACTAATAAGACGAGAATAGAAACTATTTCAGAGTTCAGAGTCGACAGGTGCTCAGTTTAAGGTGCAGATAGAAGCAATCTGTCAACGAGAGGGAGAATAAACAAGTACATGTAGTGAAGTTTGGAGTGAGGTGAGTCAGATACAGGTACAGGTACAGGTACAGGTACAGGTACAGGTACAAGTGAAAATCATCGCCAATGAAAAGAAGAAGAGAAGGAAATATATTACTATAAAGAAGCTAAATCTACATGTCACAATGTAGTATTTAGTAGTCCAGATTGCATTAGAATGCATCTTTTATGGTGTATATCTATTTTTGCTTTGTTTGTTTTAAAAGTGATCTGGACCAGAGTCTCTTTAGGGTCTGTTCACATCCTGTTTGACCCGGACCAGAGTCTCTTCAGGGTCTGTTCACATCCTGTTTAATTTGGACCAGAGTCTCTTTAGGAACAAACCTTTTGGTTTGGGCGATGTGAACCAACCCCCAAAGTCTAAACCGGAGCTAAAAGATCTCTGGTGCCCTTGAAAACCTGGGTCTCACTTTGTTTACTAACAATCTTTCTCGTGGGTGGGGTTAGAGCGCAATGTATTCTGGGTAGTGAACAAAGAACGCAAACTGCGCAAATCAGAAGAAGCAGACGCAGAAAGAAGTTGGAAAATATCTTGCTGGCAGAGGTGAAGTAGAGCGGAAGAATAAGAGGAAGAAGAAGAGAGGAAGAAGGAGAGAGAAAGACTCAGTGACCTCTGGTCTGAAGACTATATATAGCGGTTGTTTGTTAGCCATTAGCCACGAGCTAACTAACCGAGCCACCATGGGCTAAAGCAGCGGGACTTCCTCTCTCGGTCTGGACCAATTAATGAGGCGTGTTTCTTCTTTACTTCCTCTCTGGTCAGTGTTTGTTTCAGGCAACAGCGCCCCCAAACCAGCCGCGGGTGTAACTGTATGATGTTTGATCCGGTCTCTAAAGTCAGTGTGAACGCCACCGAACCAAATGTGTTTGGTCTTGAATTGTCTCGTCTTTCCTGCTGGATCTTGAGGATCCACCTCAGCAAGACCAGGACTGTGATGTTCATCTCCAAATCATCCCTAAGTTTTAGTCTGTTCTGAATCCTTGCGGTCGTCTTCCTAACAAGGCTTTTCTAGACTTGACTGTTTCACTGAATCCCAAACGGCTTGACACTTTAACACTTCACCCTGTAGCTCCAGCAGCAGCTGAGAACCTTCTGGGGTCACGACTAGAACATCCTGGAACCTCTCTAGAGGACTGAAAACCTCTTAAGAAAACCCTAAAAACTGTATTTAGCGCTCAATGAACCATACAACTCATGAAAGTCCACTGCCCCCCCTGGAGTCTGTCTGATGTCCTGAAACCTTCAGATGACTGTTTGGTCACGCTCAGCAAACCACGGCAGCGCCTCAGAGACTCCTGAACGTTACGGGCGCTGCTGCCTCTGGGGCGTGGTCAGGACATCCGGGTGCCTCTGTACGATAACATCTGGAAGACCCTGAAGGAGCCTCGCCGCCTCACCGCCTCACCACCGGGCTGCAATCTGCTCCACGTGTCGACCTTCAGTTGCTCTTAGGTCCATTAGTGTCACGACGTTCAAGACGACCGGTTTGTTCCTGCTGGACCGCTGCTTCTGGAATCACTGAACTTCTGGAATCACTAAACCTCCTCCTCCTCCTGCTCTTCCTCCGCCTGCTCCTCTTCCTCCTCCTATTAAAAATCAGCTCCTCAGACTCATCCAGCAGGAAACACCTCCCCGGCTCTATTTCCTACTTTCTCTTGGTAAAACACCAGGTTCTGTCAGACACACAGTCATGGTTTGAAACAGGTTCAAAACGTTTCAGACTTGAACCCAACAACTTAATGACCTCAGTGTATCAATCACTTTATACTGTTTGGTTTCTTTAGTACTTCACGACCACGCCAAAGCAAAAGGAAATAATATTCAGATACACACCAGCAGGTACACTTACTGTATCTGCAAGCCCAGACGAAACCCACACAAATACACACGTGTAAAGGTTCAGAGCAACAGAAATTAAACAAGAAGACCAACCAGTACAGGACTGAAGCAGGTAGATAAAATACAACAAAAGGAGGTAAAACGGTGACTAAAGTACAAAAAACTCATCTGAGCTTGATCCAGAGAATACACAGGTATGTGAACACAGAAAAATATAGAGATATTCAGGAATTTTAAATCAAACTCAAATGGAAATATTTAATCATATAGAACAAGACCTGCTGGCCAAAACCGGACAAAACTGTCCCAAACTGGCCCAAACTGACTCAAACTGGCCTGGGATGATTTACAATTGGATTTTTCATGGCGATGAAAATCCGAGAAATTCATTGATGGAGGCAAATTTGAGGACAATCGTTAGTCGAGATGATTTCCAATGCCTGAAGGACTTTGTTGAAGGATAATTCATGACGTTAAAATAATCCATGCTATTCCTACTTAAAAAACAATCGTCATTTATAAGAAAAGTGCAGACAAAAAAAAGTTGTTTTCCTGCAAAAAGTTTCGTAAAGTGATTCCAGATTGTTTTGACAGTGACAGTGACAGTTTCAAAGTCGTGAACATATTTTTCTGATTCTCGTGAAAACGTCGCTAGTTGCAGATATTTTGAATATTATTGTGACATCAAGTGTTAATATCGTCCCGTAGCTGCTGCCATTAAAGCTAGCTAACTAGCATTAGCCTCAAAGCCGTGCTGGCAGGGTGAGATTGTAAAAACTCCCAGAATGCAACAGCCGCAGGAGAAGTTTTCTGGACATTTCACTGGATTTTCTCCACAAAGTTTCATTACATTTTGCTTTATGTTCAGACTGTAGCAGTTTTTAAGATCAGTTGTTTAGTTTTGTGAAAATAGAGACATTTTCATCACGTACACTGAAACACAACAACGAAAGACTTAAAGGTTTAAATCTAAAGGTAATAATGGCTCTACTTCACCAGTCCGGCCACCCAGGATGAAGTTAGGCTGAATGTGGAACCTGAACTGAAACGTGTTTGACTTTGTGGATATGGATGGAAAACCTGATCTCAGTTGTTCTAGTCAAATTATGATTTTTTTTTCATTTCTTTTTTTTAATCCTTCATTTCCATCTATCTAAGATGAAAACAAAGCGAAGCTTTTGGAAACGGACCGTGTGAAGTTGTAAACATGGCCGCTCAATATCAATTAAACATCTCGCTGAATATTGTGATAAAATTCTAAACATCTTTCTCTTTAGACTTCTTGACCTCGGACACTCACATCCGCCAGGTGGGCGGGGCATCTGGGGCAGTCAGGCTTCATCTGATTGGCCAAATGTGTTGACATGCACCGTGGACTGAAACATCATCGTCACAGTTCCGTCGAGTGCCTTGCCAAATGTACGTTGTGCTTGTTGGCAGATACTTCAAGGACTGGAGTCGCAGTGTGGTACTTTTAGTTTAACGATCCCCCCGTGACATCACACTCGTCTAACTCGTAACATCTGTGTTAACACCAGAGAGGAAACGCCCGCCACCATCGCCGCCGCCGAGTCGTGGTGATGAGAGGGTGAAGAGATTGAATTCAGACCTGTTTAAACCCCAGATGGACGTGGAACCAAACTATTGGGCCAGCTGTGGTCCAATCAGCTACAACCAGACAGGATCAATACATTTCAGTCCAGGACGCCCAGACCTGGTCCAGGACCAACAAATCATATCTGCTGACATAACAAACTGAGTGAATCAGACCTTCTCAAGAACTCTGTGGTTCGTTCTGTCTGTGGCCTGTTCCACTGACTCCCTGCTCATTAACACGCCGACACAGAAACATGGTGTTTGGAGGGACATGGTGTGAAGACATAAGCCACGTTTCAACAGTGCCCCTTGGTGCCGGTACGGGTCAGGTCGTAACCGGTTGTTGTGCGTTTCCACTGACTCAGAACCGTTACCAACCGGTACCATTGGTAACCATTTCTCGCTACCCCTCCACTTGGGGTACCAGGCACAATGTGCCGGATATGAGGGGGAGGAGCTTCAACCCTGCTGACTGCTCATTGGTCCGTGACAACCGCAGTTCTCCAGCAAGCAGACATTTCCAATCAGTTCTTCTGCAGCAATAAATGTCCTCCCGTTATGGCGTCACATCCTGCATGATTACGCAACCGTTCAAAACACCGGCTACATTTCAAACCGAACCCCGTGTAATGGAAACGCGGCACTGATATGGGTCTGGTTACGGATAGCCGACCCCACCCGACCGGCACCGGCACCAAGGGGCACTGTCTAAACGAGGCTTAATACAACAGTCTGTTCTGGACCAGGTTCAGGAACTTGTGGTCTCCGTGGAGGGACTGAGACCCACAATCACAACGGTTTTCAAAATATCACAGCAAACTCATCTGGATGATGCAAAATAGAAAATAAAACCGAAAAGGTGATTGCCTTCCAGTTTCTCTCTGTTTTTGCTTTGTTTTAGCTGTTTTAGCTCCTATTAGCACCTGTTTAGCCATGGCTTCCCCCTCCTCTCCTCCTATTTTTTCCTGCTCCAAATGTCAGATGTTTAGCTACACCTCGACCTCAGTTACTGACACAGGGACCTGTGAAAAGTGTAGCTTTATTGTAGCACTTGAGGCGAGGCTGAGTCAGCTTGAGGAACGTCTCCTCTCTGTCGAGCTTAGGGCTAGCCCTGTAGCTAGTAAACAGCCGCCAGGTTTAGCTGGAGGGGAGCGTTCTAGCTTAGCAGCGCAGGTAGCTGCTAACTTTAACCCCCCCTCAGTGGCCCCCGAGCAGCCGGGGGAACAGGGCGGTTGGGTGACTGCCAGGGGTAAACGTAGCAGCAAGAAGTCTACCGGACACCCCCGCTACACCCCGCAGGCCTCCGTCAGTGTCTCCAATATGTTTGCCCCACTCAGCAGCACGCTGGCTGAGAAGGACACGCTGGTTATTGGCTCCTCAATAGTGAGACACGTTAACCTAGGACAACCAGCGGCCACAGTTAGCTGCCTGCCTGGGGCCAGAGCAGGCGACATTGAGTCCCAGCTAAAGCTAATGACCAAGAATAAACGGAGATTTAAACGGATTGTAATCCACTGCGGTGGAAACGACGTTCGCCTGAAGAAGTCTGAGGTCCTCAAAGCTAACGTAGAGTCAGTGTGCACATACGCGCGGACCATTTCAGACGAAGTAGTTTTCTCTGGCCCCCTCCCAAACCTCATCAGTGACGAGATGTTTAGCCGCACGTCATCTTTTAACCGCTGGCTGTCAGGGTGGTGTCCCAGTAACTCGGTAGGCTTCATTAATAATTGGAAGTCCTTCTGGGGCAAGCCTGGTCTCATCAGGAGGGACGGCATCCATCCCACGTTGGATGGAGCGTACCTCTTATCTAGAAACATAGTTAAAAGATTAGCTCCTCCATCCTGACGCACCAGAGTGGGGACCAGGCAACAGAGTCGCAGTCCTACACGCCTCTCTGAGTTTCCCTCTGGGCAGTCACCAACCATAGCTAACTTAGTTAAACATCCCATAGAGACTGTGTCTATCCCTCGGACCACCACAAGTATAAAACTATCTAAACCTAGGAAAATAACTTCTAATGACTACAAAAACTTAATCCGTATCAAGTGTGAAACTAGACAAAATCAAGACAAAAAAATTAAATGTGGTTTCCTAAACATTAGATCTTTATCATCCAAAGCTCTTCTAGTCAATGATCTGATAACCGAACACAACATTGATCTCTTTGGATTAACAGAAACCTGGCTACGTAAAGATGAGTATGTTAGTCTAAATGAAGCCTCCCCTCCAAGTCATATTAACACTCAAATAGCTCGTGAAAGTGGTCGAGGAGGGGGCGTGGCAGCCATCTTTAACTCTCAGTTACTAATTAACATGAACCCAAAACCCAACTTTAGTTCTTTTGAGAGTCTGAGCATGACCATGCGACACCCGTCAAATAAAATAGTAAACTCTGTAGAATTTGTAATCATTTATCGTCCTCCTGGACCTTATTCAACTTTTCTAACTGAATTCTCTGAATTTTTGTCAGATCTAGCCCTGACTAAAGATAAGGTTATCATGGTAGGAGACTTCAATGTTCATGTTGACGTAGAAAATGATAGTTTCAGTGCCAGCTTTAAATCTACACTTGACTCTCTAGGTTTCTCTCAGGTAGTAGACGGGCCTACCCATAAACATCTACACACCTTAGACCTTATTCTAACTTATGGTTTGAATATAGAGCATCTGACCATCTCTCCTCACAATGATTTCCTGTCAGATCACTTCTTAATAACCTTTGACTTTGTTCTAAATAGTTATAAACCTCCGGCTAAAGCCGTGTTAACCAGGTCTCTCTCTGATAACATAGTAACTAAATTCAAGGAAAGAATTCCCTCTGCTATAGAATCAGTAGTGAATCTTCCTGACCCGTATACTGTTGCTAGCTCAGACATTGAATACCTAACAAACAGTCTGACAGATATGCTAAAAACAACGCTAGACGACATAGCTCCTCAAAAAATGAAAATGAAAAAACAGGAAAAGTCCTCCCCATGGTTTAACTCATCAACCCGCGAGCTTAAACAACGCTCCCGTAGATTAGAAAGAACTTGGCGTTCAACAAAAACAGACCTAGATTATATAGCCTGGAAGGATAGCTTCAAAACTTATAAGAAAGCTCTGAGTAGAAGTAGAACTAATTACTACTCATCCTTAATAGAGGAAAACAAAAACAACCCTCGGTTTCTTTTCAGTACTGTAGCCAAACTGACCAAGAACCAAAATAGCGTTGAGCCCACCATTCCTAACAATATATGTAGTGAGGACTTCATGAAGTTCTTTCAAAATAAAATTACAACGCTTAGGGATAACATCCATCAAACCCTACCGTCCGTTAGCCCCATAACAGAGGAACTGGTTAAACCTAACAGTCATCTGGAATGCTTTCAGCAAATACAACTAGTCGAACTAAATTCCCTTATTTCTTCTGCTAAACCAACTACTAGCCTGTTGGACCCAATTCCTACTAGAATTCTGAAAGAGGCACTGCCACTAATTAATAATTCTATACTCGCAATTATTAACCAGTCTCTATCAATAGGCTATGTGCCCCAATCCTTTAAACTAGCAGTTATTAAACCTCTCATTAAGAAGCCAAACTTAGACACAAGCCTTCTCTCAAACTACAGGCCCATCTCCAACCTTCCTTTCCTGTCAAAGGTTCTGGAGAAAGTAGTCGCTAAACAACTCAATGATTATCTGCACGAGAATAATCTGTTAGAGGACCTTCAGTCCGGCTTCAGAATGAACCACAGTACAGAGACTGCACTGCTAAAAGTTACTAATGACCTTCTAACGGCCTCAGATAGAGCTCTTCTATCGGTTTTAGTTCTTCTGGACCTTAGTGCCGCATTTGATACTGTCGATCATAATATACTTTTAAGGAGATTAGAAGATGCCGTCGGCATTAAAAACTTAGCCTTAAACTGGTTTAAATCATATTTATCTGACCGGTTTCAATTTGTTCATGTAAATAACAAATCTTCAATGCATGAACGGGTCCGGTGTGGAGTACCACAAGGCTCCGTCCTCGGACCGATATTGTTTAATCTCTATATGTTGCCACTCGGAAATATAATTAGGAAACACAGCATTAACTTTCATTGTTATGCAGATGATACTCAGCTATATTTATCAGTTAAAGCCAATCAGGCCGACCAACTTGTTAAACTAGAGTCCTGCCTCAGGGACGTTAAGTCCTGGATGTCTATCAACTTCTTAATGCTCAACACATCCAAGACTGAGGTTCTAATCCTAGGTCCTAAAAAGCTCAGGGATAACTTTTCAGACAGTCTGATTAGGTTAGATAATATTACCTTAACCTCTAACAGTGATATTAGGAACCTGGGTGTTATTTTTGATCAGGATCTGTCCTTTACTTCCCATGTTAAACATGTCTCCAGGACAGCCTTCTTCCATCTAAGGAATATTGCAAAAATTAGAAACTTCTTGTCCTTCAAAGATGCAGAAAAAATTATTCATGCCTTTGTGACTTCAAGATTAGATTATTGTAACTCCCTAATGTCAGGATGTCCAAACTCCTCTGTTAGGACCTTACAGCTAGTGCAGAACGCTGCTGCACGTTTACTAACCAGAACTGGAAGAAGAGAGCACATCTCCCCAGTCTTAGCATCCTTACACTGGCTTCCAATTAAATCTAGAATAGAATTCAAGATCCTTCTGATCACATATAAAACTCTTCATCAGAAGGCTCCGTCCTATATCGAGAAACTTCTAGAAGTTTATCACCCTCCACGAGCCCTTCGCTCTGAGGATGCAGGACTGTTGGTAATCCCTAAAGTCCATAAAAATAAAACAGGAGGCAGGAGTTTCAGCCATATGGCTCCTTTACTCTGGAATCAACTACCAGCCTCGGTCCGAAAGGCCGACACCATTAGTTTATTTAAGAGTAGACTAAAAACATTCCTATTTGATAAAGCTTATCCTTAGGAATAAAATAGGAATGAAATAGGACCACTAAGTTGAGCTGCTATAGGCCTAGACTGCTGAGGGGATTTTTTCTCTCCCGTTAAAGGGAGGAACTCTACATTTGGAGGTTCTGTTTCTTGTCTTTCTTTCTTTCTCTCTGTGTAACAACATTACTGGAGCCACCAGACACTGCCGCAGTCTTTTTTATCCCTGACAGGAGGAGAGCAGGATCCAGGGGATCAGACCCAAGACTCACAGAGTGGAGTTACGACGGTCCTACTACCCAACCCCACCACAGCACCGGGACCCCACCGCAACGGCACGGCCCTTAAACTCCAGACTGAGATTGGCTCATCATCAGACCAACGCTCATCATAGACTTTTCTTAGTATTTGTACTTATCTGGCCTGTCTGCCACTCTCTCTCTCCCTCTTCTTTTCCTCTCTCTCCCTGTCCTATCCCATGTACTTCTCCCCCCAACCGGTCAAGGCGGATGGCCGTCCTTCCAGAGTCTAGGGTCCGCCCCACGGTTTCTTCCTGAAGAGGGAGTTCTTGAACTTCTCTCCATGCGAGGGAGTTTTTCCTGGCCACTGTTGCTTGTTACACCTGCTTGCTTTGGAAGGGTTTAGTTGGGTCCTGTTGTACTCTATCATTGTAAGAGCGCTTTGAGATGTTTGTTGATGTGATTTAGCGCTTTACAAATAAAATTGAATTGAATTGAATTGAATTGCTCACAAAACTCACCTGTGAATGCAAATTGATGGAGGCATCAGATCCAGGGAGTTCACACACACACACACACACACACACACACACACACACACACACACACACACACACACGCAATTTATGGGTGAAATCGAGATGCATCGGTCAATGAGTGCCTGCATCAGTAAGATCCACAGTTGCATCGATTTTTTTCCATGCAATTTGTTTTGCACGGTGTATTTTTTCACGTTCTATTTAATTCTATTCTGTGTTTCCGAGGCACATTGAACGCACCATCACTGCACATTTCTACCACAAGCCAGTGCCACAGCATGGAGGTCTGCGAGAGCAGCAGTAAGCCGGTAGATGACATCATTGACGCACCGAAAATTTTTAAATCAGGCGTTTAGAAGAACTTTGGTTTTTACAAGAAAGAAGGTAAACTTGACAAGACGCAGGCGGTTTGTAAAGAATGCCATGCTGCTAAACCGCACACTGGAAACAAGTGTCCCTCTGAAGGAGTGTTCAGCACAGCAGGTGATATTGTGACAGCAGAGTCAGTCTGCTTCTTCCTCATCATGTGGACCAACTAATCTTCCTGAAAATAAAAAATAAAATGGAAAAAAAGCCACATGAAATAAACCACCAAGTTAGGCGTTAGGAGTGAGAGTGGCAATTACAGACAGATCTGTTTTCAAGAGTGTATTTTATTTTCAGTTATTTATTCTTTGTGTTATTTACATTGAATATGACTCAGTGAGAGTCAGTCTGTTTACAGAACCTGCTACTGCCAAATAATAGTTAGCTTTTTTTTTGCACAAACAGTTGTGAAAGACCTACCGTAATTATGAAAGGTTCTTATCATTTGTATTATTTATATTTGAAATCTTAGTTTAGTATCTGTCAGGAATATGGACATTGCACTATTGAAAGTGTCACTTTAAGTTACTCATTGATAGTGATTGTTGTTGTCTTACTGTGACATTGTGATAAAACTAGTTCCTAATGCGAGGAACCGATTCCTGTTCCTTATGTTGAATCTGGTTCCAAATCCCAACGCTGTGAAAAGGCCTGTTTTTTGTGTCGCGCTTTCTAAGAGGCCAAAAAGAAGATGCATGAAGTGAGTTTGAGTAGATGGAAAGCAAAAAAAAAGAATAAATCCTCTGCCTCTCGTACCAACTAACGGAATTGCAGCTTCTTATTTTCTATTTACATTTTTGGTAGAATTTCTTTGCGTTATGTTGAATGTATCATATCGCATCAAATCGCATCAAATCACATTGTGTAGAATTAAATCGCCATCAAATTAATATCAAATCGTATCGAATCGTGTCACCAGGGGATTCAATGAATCGCTGATGTATCGTATCGCTGGTAGCGTATCGAGGTACGTATCAAATCGGAGATTCACATGCCTAGCACACACACACACGCACACACACACACACACACACACACACACACACACACACACACACACACACACACACACACACACACACACACACACACACTCAAATCCCACAAACTACACCCTAACCTTCTCTCCCCTCACAGTTTTGGTTCCTCCCTCCATCCCTCCATCACAGACAGGAAGTGGGTGCATTAGCGCAGCAGAGAGATGGGCTGATGGAATTAAGGTCCATTATCTGACCATTTACAGGACGGGGGGGACGGGGGGGGCGGGGGGGGGGGGACATGTTTAAAAGCATGTTTGTTGTTTGTGCTGCCGGTCAGAGCAGGAGCTTCGTCTCTCAGCCTGAGAGGGTTTTATCTCTCAGCTTTGACTAAACGTGTTGGTACTAACTGTCACACAGCTGGAATTCATTCTTTTAACATGTACTCGTGTGCTGCAGCCATTAAACATCCAGTTCTACAGTATTTAAGGTATTTCTCCACCAGCAGACCTTAAGCACAACAACTCTCAACAAACTCGGCTCACTTCCTCCAATTCTTTGTTTTTACCCATTTCCAAGTGTTTGGTTTTTTTTTGTTCCATTTTTGAAGAACAATGTGAAACAAACGACCATTTAACAAGATGCGGCTCAAACAAAGGAAGTTTTCATTCTGATGTTCCAACGATCTGAAGCTTCATCACAGGAACATTTTGCTCATTCAGTGTTTTGTACAGAAAAACATATTGTATCATTGGACTTGTCCCATTATTCTCTAACATGGTGTTTCTTTACTTTAGGCTTAAATGAGATAATCCAACTAACTTTAAAAACTGTTCTGGGTCATTTCTATTATAATTGCTTGGCATCGTAATTTTCCTCCAAACGTCTCTTGTTGTAATAAATTCAACCCTCAATGTACACGAGCCTTGAAACTCTGAAAAGAAACCGTCTCTTTGAGCTCAGCTGTAAACCTCTAATTGGTTGTAGCTTTTCATCTCACTACGTCTTTCTGTTCTCCCTGATACTTCAATTCAATACAACTTTATTCATACAGCGCCAAACACAACAGTCTTTTCAGGGCTTTTACAGCTTTTTAAGAGGATTAAACCTGCAGAACCAGACTCAGAGGATTAAACCTGCAGAACCAGATTAAGAGGATTAAACCTGCAGAACCAGACTAGAAGGATTAAACCTGCAGAACCAGACCCGGAGGATTAAACCTGCAGAACCAGATTAAGAGGATTAAACCTGCAGAACCAGACTCGGAGGATTAAACCTGCAGAACCAGACTCAGAGGATTAAACCTGCAGAACCAGATTAAGAGGATTAAACATGCAGAACCAGACTCAGAGGATTAAACCTGCAGAACCAGGCTGACGATATTAACAAACCACAACAATCTCATCACGTCTGCTGCAAAACTCAAACCTGTTTCTAATAGTCGTGTAAGAAACAGTAAAAAACTGAGTCATCATCGAGATAAAACACTCAGTACTAAGGTACTACTAACAGGTACTAAGAGGTATTTGTCCACTTTTGGAAAACCATGAAAATCAAAATAACCGAGTTGAAAAAAATTTCCAGGCCACATTGCCTAAATTTTGACGTCGTCGCTTTCGTTTCACAAAAGTCTCACTTTAATTCGGCAACGTTCTGAAAAAGGTCTTTGTCTACAAGGCCGGGCCACAAGTTGGCGCTGTTTGTTGTTTTTGGAATGAAACCACATTTCACATTGCAGTGACACTGTTGCCGTGGAAACGGACCGACGGAACATGACGAAAGTTTTACAGTTTCCCTGGTGTTGCTGTGAAGTGAAGCTCTGATTGGGTGAGAGATGAAAGTGAAGCCTGGTGGACACGCCTCTCGCTTCTCCGTACGTTTAATAGAACGGCAGAGTGGTAGAAAAAAAGCACAATCCACCAGAGAATCCAGTTTGCATCTCCTCCAGGCTTTAAATCTGTAGGACTCAGCGTCTGCAGCGTCGAGGAGGACGGTGAATAAAGGGAGCAGTGGGCGTCAAGCCGGCAGGTCACATGTCCGGAGCCGCCGGTTTATATACAGATTAAGGGCAGATTAAGTGACTATATAGAGATAATCCACCTATAAAAGCAGGTGGAAGAGCAACGAAGAAGCATTAAGTGGGGGGGGGGGGGGGGGGGGGGGGGTGGCCTGATGTGGCACAGCTGTTCACCGAACCAGCTTCTAATCCAACCACGTGACGGTGGACGGTCCAGCAGCCCTACTGGACAGGAAGCAGTGGTTTGATGTGTTCGGTGGGAGATTCTCTTGTGGAGGTGATGACGAGCAGCTCTGAAGGAGCAGAGAGGAGGTGTTGGAGGCGGAGCTGCTCCTCTTCATCAATCAGCCACCCAGCAGGGTGATCGATTCCGTCTGCAGCCCAGGAAACGACTGAAACCACCGCCGGCGGGAAATGACTGACTGACGGACCTGATCACTGAGCTGAACCCAGGAACGTCTGAGATCAAACTCAGAAACTAACCCAGAGAGAGTAATGTTGACTAACTGAACCTCAGAACTAATCCTGAACTGAAATAATGAGCTGGAGGACGTTTCTTTATCTGTGTTACAAAGAGTCGTGCAGTTTCCCAGTGAGATGTCGTCGTGTCAGATTGAGCTGACTGGTACAGGAATAAAGTCTGTTGTTGGTTCATTCTGAACATCAGACTGGACCAGGAAACCTGGAAACCTGGAGACCAGGAAACCTGGAAACAAGGAAACCAGGAAACCAGGAAACCTGGAAACCTGGAAACCTGGAAGCCTTGAGATCAGGAAACCTGGAAACCTGGAAACAAGGAAACAAGGAAACAAGGAAACCAGGAAACCAGGAGACCAGTAAACCTGGAAACAAGGAGACCTGGAATCCTGGAAACAAGGAAAGAAGGGGACCTGGAAACCAGGATTGAGAGACCGAGAGAAAGAGAGAGAGAGAGAGAGAGAGGAGAGAGAGAGAGAGAGAGAGAGAGAGAGAGAGAGAGAGAGAGAGAGAGAGAGAGAGAGAGAGAGAGAGAGAGGGTAAAGTGTATCTGTAGTGTAGTGTGTTAATCCTCACAAGACCAACTGTAATCTGTTGACCTCTCTGCTGGTACTACAGACACACTCACACACACACACACACACACACACACACACACACACACACACACACACACACACACACACACACACATTTCCTTGGGAAAATACCTGCAGCTAAAACATGTTTGACCATCATCAAAGTGGAAGATTGTAAAGCACAATCGCACTCACACACACACACACACACACACACACACACACACACACACACACACACACACACTCACACACACACACACACACACACACACACACACACACACACACACACACACACACACACACACACACACCATCTCCCTGACCTCATTCCACTGTGTGCGAGAAGATACAGCCACTTACACACTCTTCTGCTCTCTATCGCTATCTCTCTCTCTAACACACACACACACACACACACACACACACACACACACACACACACACACACACACACACACACACACACACACACACACACACACACACACACACACACACACACACACACACACACACACACACACACGCACACACACAAACTGGCACACACACTCAGGCAGACACACACGCTGGGTGGCAGTAGCCTGTGGGCGTGCGAGCAGCTGTGAATAATTGTGTTTACAGATGGTATATGTACGACCTGTGGGTTGGGGGGGGGGGGGCTC
Organism: Lipophrys pholis; assembly: GCF_963383615.2. Classification (NCBI taxonomy): domain Eukaryota; kingdom Metazoa; phylum Chordata; class Actinopteri; order Blenniiformes; family Blenniidae; genus Lipophrys; species Lipophrys pholis. The sequence continues at coordinate 3,628,674 of NC_137629.1, read as the reverse complement.
TCACAAAAGAAGACAGCAATGACATTTAAAGAAATCGCTCTTTTTCTCTCTCTCTCTCTCTCTCTCTCTCTCTCTCTCTCTCTCTCTCTCTCTCTCTCGCTCCACCAGTAGGGACTGTTTCACCTCGGTTAGCTGAGTGTTGAAGAGGCGTTAAAAGCTGAACAAAGAGCAGCGACTTGAGGACGAGAGGGACCGAAAACTAGAAAGTTCTGATGTGTCTAATGAACCTTTCTCCTTCATAAAGTAAATAAATAGAAAAAAACCTGGAGGCTGTCACCATCTGAACGCGAATGTAAAGGTGAGACGGGCTGAAAACACGACGACGCTGCTCGTGCTTCTTCCCACCGTCGCTGATTCTCCTCAAACAAAAGGAAACTTGTTTTGTTTTAAATGTCAGAAATTGGTTCAAAGAGAAGAGGAATCCAGCAGTTTGAGAGATTCAGCCTCAAAATGTCTGTTTTCTTCACGAGTAACGCTCCACCACTAAAATATTCACTTTATTTTCATCCAACACTAAAAAGAAATAACTCGAGTGAAGTTCTGCATCAGTCGTCGCTGCTGAATCGTTACTGAAATAGTTAGTGTGCCGATTTAAAGCAACAGGCGCTAATTTCTCAAACTCCAGAATAATAAAATTTTCTGCTGGCGCCAAACCAAATATTGTCCATACACAACTTATACAGAAATATGTCGACATTTTCTTCTTCTTTCGAACGACGAACCTGCCACGTCTGCCGTAAGCATCGTTTCCTCCAAGACCCCGTTTCCACGACAACCAAAACCAGGAAAACTGACATTTCCACTCGTTTGTTTACACGTCAACAAAGGTAACGTCACTGAAAACCATTATGAGATTTGGAAAAACTTGTTTGCATGTCGACAGACGGAGATTGAGTTCGCGTCATCGGCATTTAGTGAAGCTCTCGCTAGCTGCTGAAGCTAGCTACTAACCAGCTAAACATCCAAATTAACGCAAAATAATCCAAAAATAATCCAAAATAACAAAATTGGTTTAATCTGTGAAAGTGAAAATAATACAGAATACTTTTGTTCATAATCGGCCAAACAACATAGAAACATAAGATTAGCATAGCAGCATTACTAACAGCGCAAGCATATTAGCATTAGAAATCAAAGCCACTAGCATCGTATGCGTGCGAACTGTGTTTACAGCTTTCCAGGTTTCTGACTGGCCGGCATGGCATTATACTTGTTACACTGCCCCCTGGAGGTTTGGCTGCTCACAGCAACTCGGAACCAGGTGTACATCCAGGTTTGTATAAATTAGAGTTTTTTTAAATCGCGCAGCGAGAAATATCCATTTGTGTAAATCCCCCGCTATGTGTAAACGTGGCGGAGTGCAGAGGGACTCAGATGCAATTTTTTAAAATAAATTAATCTTTAAAGCAGGGGTTCTCAATACCGGTCCTGGAGGGCCGGTGTCCTGCATGTTTTAGGTTTCTCCCAGTTGCAACACACCTGAATGCAATAAGGCCTCGTTACTTGGCTTTTTTACAAGCTAGACGATGACGTCAACATCAGATTGAGGTGTGCTGAAGCTGGGAGGAGCTAAAACATGCAGGACACCGGCCCTCCAGGACCAGGATTGAGAACCCCTGCTTTAAAGTTATTTAAATTTTGGAAGTGGTTTGGGACATTTGGTCCTTTTTCTGATTCGGGGAACCTCGATGTGAATTGGTGTGGCAGTAAGCTGTTTAACGTGAATTTTTCTTGATCATCTTTGTGAAGTGTTATCGATTATCAATTGTTTTGTCTACCTGCAAACAGGAAACCAAAGACTAACCACATCGTAGCATCGTAGAGAATGAAGAAAAAGTCTGTGCTACACAAGATAAAGCATGTTCATGGATGTTTGGTGGTTATTTTCCAGTTTCCGCGTCAAAACTGTGACTGTGTTTAGAGTGTTAGGATCATTAGCATCTACAGCCACAAGCTCAAATAAAGAAAATATGTTCAAGTTGAATGAAAACATTTAAAGTACTTTGTGTACCAGGAAGAGAATGACATGTTTACGTGTGTTTTATGGTTATTTTCACTGTTTCTATGTCAAAATAGCGACACGTCGCATTAGCATCATTAGCATTTGTCATCGTTAATAGGCTAACAGGAAATAAGAGTCGTTCTAACGGGGAGAAAGTTCACAATGCCACAATGTTCAGACTCCAGGAACTTTAATAAAAACTGTTGATGTTTAATGTTTAATGTTAACGTGTTCAAGTGTTAGCGACAAGTTTATCAATGAGACTATCGTGAACAAAAACTAGCTACTAGCTTAGCATCGCAGTGAATGTAAATCTAAGTCAATGTGTGTGTGATTTACATAATTTTGAAGTTAACTGGTTAGGCCGTGGGACTTGATTAGTATTTATTAGTAGTACGTCGCGTAAGGAATTGTGGGAATTGGTTCAAACACGGGACGTTGGCATGTGGAGAGCAGTAGTGTGTGTGTGTGTGTGTGTGTGTGTGTGTGTGTGTGTGTGTGTGTGTGTGTGTGTGTGTGTGCGTGCGTGCGTGCGTGTGTGTGTGTGTGCGTGTGTGTGTGTGTGTGTGTGTGTGTGTGTGTGTGTGTGTGTGTGTGTGTGTGTGTGTGTGTGAGTGGTGTGGAGGGATGACGGAGGTGGAAGGAGGAGTAGAGGGAGTCAAACGCCACCTGCTCTTACCGTTCTCCGGGTGCTCCATCTCGCCGATGCTGCCGTCGGGCGTGGTGCGCTCGTAGTGATCCTCGGGCAGCGCCAGCGGCCCGATGCGGGGCCCCGATGAGGACTTGGAGCTGGGCGTCTCCGACTCCTCCAGGCCGCTGTCGTAGTAGCTGTGCTGGGACGCGTCCTGCAGGTCCTGAGCCTGGTTGGCCGTGGAGAAGGTCACTCGGCGGTGGGGCAGCTGTGATTGGCAGGTGGGGGAGAAAAGGGGCGGGGTTAGCACCGGCAGCAGAACTCATTCTCGACGCTTCTAAGTTAAATTTACCGCATGAAGCAGCTTCATTAGAGACTGCTTGAGTTTGATCTGCTGCGTGTGGAGCAGCGGAGATGATTAAAGGCTTCACGTAGAAGCCCGACTGTAAAAATAACCTTAAAGAAGTCATTTAGACACTTTCATTAGTTGGCGCTCTGTTCTCAAAGTGACTGATTTGAGTTTTCACTTTGATTCCGAGGCTCAAACACGTCAACTTTCATCTCGTCTCTCTGCTTCTACCAGTCCGACTCCTCCTCCGCCGCTCCGCCATCGTTAGCAGGTCACTGAGCGGAACCAGAGCGAAGGCGGACCGTTGTGACGTTTCGGTTTGTGGTCACGATCTTTTCTCCTCTACGTTTCTGTTAGAAGGAAACTGACTTCAGAAACAGCAGACAGGAAAACAACACCCTCAAAAAAAAAACTTCTCAAAGAGACGGTAGAATCCTGATGTGTGGTGCAGCGAAGGCGACGAGAACGCCTTATAACAACAGCGTCATCAATAACTGAGCCTGTGATACCAGACCGACCCAAAACTCTGATTCGTAGTAAACAACATGTCCTCTCTGCTCCGCCCTGACGTTCCTCCTCAAACCCTCGGTCCAGACGGCCGAGGCCACTGCTCCAGTGTATTTCCCCTGAACGACCAGCAGGCCGTCTCACCCTGACCGCCATTAACCCAAACATGGCCGCCATCACGCTCCCTGCTGACTGGTTACAGCTCAGAAATCGCCTCTGATTGGCTCCGGATGGTTGAAATAGTGTGTTTGTTTGGAACGGAGTGAAGAATTCCAACTCAACATGTTAGCAGAAATTCACCACCATTTTATTCTGATATCATATATCTAATATGAAGCAGTGAAAGCTGTGGCAATAGCATGAGCGTTAGCCGGCGAGCTAATTAGCTGCATGACGTCGGTGGCAGCTGACTGAAGTCACACGTTCTGCTTCATTTACCGCTTCTGTTTTCTGTGGCTGGAACGGAAGCGGCTCCACTTCCGTTTGATGGCTTTGCAATCAAAATACAATTAGCCTCACACACACACACACACACACACACACACACACACACACACACACACACACACACACACTCCTGACCATCCGTCCCTGACGCGGGAGAGACTCTGTCGTCATGGCAACAGGGCGCTGTCGGGACCCTGAACCAGTAAAACCAGCAGATCTGAAGTCCTCATACAGAGACACACACCAGCTTTCAACTTCACTCTCGCTCTCTTTTTCTCCGCTCTTCTTCTTCAGCAGCTCTTTTTTTTCTTTTGACTCAAACTGGTGAACCACCGGTCACAACGCTGCAGTGCTAAGAATTCCTACAAACAGAGAACTATTCACGTCAAGATCATTCACTTTTCTAGAATGGAGCTGCACAGTGTGTGTGTGTGTGTGTGTGTGTGTGTGTGTGTGTGTGTGTGTGTGTGTGTGTGTGTGTGTGTGTGTGTGTGTGTGTGTGTGTGTGATTTAGTGTTAACATGCGGCGCACTGTAAATACTGTTTGATAGAATTCACTTTGTGACATTTATTTGACATGAGCGCAGAGAAATGTGGCCGAGGGTGTCTCTGTGTGGGGAGCTATAAATACTGCTGCTGGCAGGCTGCACACACACACACACACACACACACACACACACACACACACACACACACACACACACACACACACACACACACACACACACACACACACACACACACACACACACACACACTCCTGCTTGCCCCTCCATCCATCCTTCATGCTGCAGTTTGGAGCGTTGGAATGAAAACATGCTGGGTCAGTGACAACGTGCACCCCAATATGATCCGGCCCTCCTGGGCCGCTCACACGTTGCCATGGTAACCTTCAAATAACAACAACTTGACATGTTTTCTTTTGTTGTGGTGCTGAGATGCAGTGCCTTCTGAAAAATGAGCTCAGATTTCAACACTGTGCCATTTGAAGCTCTATAAAGAGTTAACCAGGCATTCATGTTTCTGCATTATGGGATGAAAAGATGTATGAGTGCTCAGGTACAACATGCAAAGTCCCCACAGAGAAACCCACAATCCCAGCTGTGTGAGGAGAGAGTGCAAACCACTGCACCACCGTGCACCTCTTCATTTGACTTTCCTTCATCCACCGTGACGGAGTGTGTGTGTGTGTGTGTGTGTGTGTGTGTGTGTGTGTGTGTGTGTGTGTGTGTGTGTGTGTGTGTGTGTGTGTGTGTCTGGCAGGCTGACATGCAAAGACAGACGAGCTGCTCAGAGTTGTTCGCCCCGGCTCAAGGTTCCCACAACACTCACAACACACACACACACACACACACACACACACACACACACACACACACACACACACACACACACACACACACAAATATATCCAGAAAAACATTTGCATACATATAAACACACTCACAACATCCAAATGTTCATACAAACACATACAGTGATGTATCCAAATACACACATCGAAAACACAAGTATACAAACGTGTGTACACACACACACACACACACACACACACACACACACACACACACACACACACACACACACAGAAAGAAATCTCATGTTCTGCGCTTTCTGTACTACACCGTGTGTGTGTGTGTGTGTGTGTGTGTGTGTGTGTGTGTGTGTGTGTGTGTGTGTGTGTGTGTGTGTGTGTGTGTGTGTGTGTGTGTGTGTGTGTGTGTGTGTGTGTGTGTGTGTGTGTGTGTGCTGGAAATAGAAGTGCCATCTCAGCAGGTTGCATCATGGGAAAGTGGAGCAGATCAGAGGGGAGAAATTTAAAGAGCGAGCGACTTCCTGCCTGCCGTCCTGCAGAGTGACCCCGCTGTGAGCGAGCGGAGCAAACCACTGCTCCACCACGCCGCCTGCATTATGCCCCGCCCCCACTCCAGGAATCATGACCAGGAGCTCAGGAACCCTGCTCCTCTGCTGGGTCAGCGGTCCGACCCCCACCTCCTCAGACCCCCGTGCTTTGTGAGCACATGAAAACATCTTCATATACTCTGATTACTTTAAAGCAGTCCATGTAATCCACGTGCTCCTCATGTAATCGTGTACAGTGATCAGTATGATATAATATTTATTGAAAGTGACATGAATAATTGATTAGGAAGCTGCATGAAGAGCCTTCGTATTATCAAATCTTCTGTCCTTCTCTATAGAACCTCTGCTGAACTCTTCACCTCCAGGAACCACAAAGTCTGTTGCTCCTTAGGAAATGTTCCGGACGCCTCACTCTGATCTCCGATCAACGTATTGATCCCAGAAAACCTCTTATTGATCACATCTTTATGATAATGATTATTATCAGCACGAGTTCTCATTAGCATTTCTTCCTCCACAGAGTGAGTGTCTTCAATCTTTAATGTGTTTGAATCAGCTGAGGATGATGATAAAGATGAAGATGATGATGGTCGGTTTAAAGACAGAAGAAGATACGGCTCCTTGAATTGTTAATTCTTCACTTTGATGAAGTTTGGGAAGATTTGAGGAGGAGGAAGATGGTGAGGTGCAGGAGGAGGAAATGAACCTTCAAGAGGAGCAGCAGATAAAAAGAGAAAGGAAAGAAAGGGAGGAGGAGGAGTGAGAGGAGGAGCAGAAGCAGCCAGAGGAGGCCAGCTCTGGAATCTGGCTGATAAGAAGAACAGATCTCCTCCTCCTGCAGGAGCTGGAGGAGGAAGAGGAGGATGAAGAGGAGGATGAAGAGAAGGAGGAGGAGGAGGCGCAGTCACTGGGCCACATTGTTCCAAGATGATTAAAAACCAGCGAGAGGAGGAACGCAAGACGCCTCGCTGGCTGTTTGTCAGCCGAGACACGGAGAAGGAGATAACAGAGTGTGTGTGTGTGTGTGTGTGTGTGTGTGTGTGTGTGTGTGTGTGTGTGTGTGTGTGTGTGTGTGTGTGTGTGTGTGTGTGTGTGTGTGTGTGTGTGTGTGTGTGTGTGTGTGTGTGTGTGTGTGTGAGATCCTCATTACCTCCCTCGGTGGGAGATAAGAGTGTGTGAGGCTGTATTGTGCATGCTTATAAAAAGTCCATCCTTATCAAGTATGCATGCAAACACACACACACACACACACACACACACACACACACACACACACACACACACACACACACACACACACACACACACACACACACACACACACACACACACACACACACACACACATACACTCTGGTGAAGAAGAGCGCCTGCCAGCGATGATTCAACACGACGGCATTGGAAAGAGACTGAATGAGAAAAAGTGAGAAAACAGTAAAAGAGAAGGAAATAAAAACATCTTCGGCGCTCGGCGCTCGTCTTCCTCCCAAACGGAAAATAAAAGTGGAAGAAAAATGGTTGCATGATTTAAAAAACAGTTTCTATAGTAAAAACGTATCACAATGTGAAGCGCGTCTCCTTCCAAGGCCCGAGATTTACATAAATAAATATATATATATATATATATATATATATATATGTGTGTGTGTGTGTGGTGTGTGTGTGTGTGTGTGTGTGTGTGTGTGTGTGTGTGTGTGTGTGTGTGTGTGTGTGTGTATACATATTTTTTATTTTCATATTTCGATCAAATGTTTGCAAAATCTTGATGCATTTTTGCAAATATATGTTTTTTTTCTATTTGATATTTAACAACAACAACAATATTATTATTATTATTATTATTATTATTATTATTATTATTATTATTATTATTATTATTATTATTATTGAAACAAAATTTAATGTAATCCATAAAATGTATTAATATTAAATAAGATTTTAACCTTTTTTACCCAAAGATTTAGCACTTTATATATAGAAATTCTCGATATCATCAAAATATTTGCAGATATATCAATTTAATAAAAAAATTTAAATTTACACCATAGAAATTTAAATAATAATAAAGTATTTCTATCCGGGGTGGGCGCTAGGAACGGTAAACAGTAGAAAGCATGTGAACTTGGCCGACGGCAGGGATTCTGATGATACCGGCCTACTGAGACGGCGCATGTTGATGATGTCATTAAGTTTCGCGACTGGAATAGCGAAGAGAAGAATTACCAGGAATTTGTTATTCAACCTCAAAATAAAAAAACTTTCTGGAAAACGAGGAAAGCCTAAAACTCAGCGGCGGATTGACGTTACAGACGGTGGAGCTGTTTGACGACGGCGCCGTTTCCTCCACTGGAGAAAAGCTTTCAGAACATTAAGACACGTGAGGACAATAAATGTTTGTTTTATTTTAAGCAAAATATTCAGAAAAAGGTCAGTTGTACACCTTAAAAAAATTATTTTAAAAGTTTTTTTTGGTTGTTTTTTTTGAATAAATCTTGCACAATAATTAAATGTTCTTAAATTGCCACTCTATATATTTCTGATGTGTGTTTATTCTGCTGCTGTCAGTTTGACATAATTATACAGACGAAAAGAATATATTGCAATATATATTGTGACAGCACATCCTTCAAATTATACCACAATATAGATTTTATGCTATATCGCTCAGCCTGAATTTACACCAAACTACACAGAACTACAGAACTACACAGAAGCTCTTTCTTCAGCTGGGTTGCTCATCCCACAAATGCCTGTCGGGTGTGAGGATATTAGTGGTATTTCTTATAATAACATTAGTTCATTAACGATGCATTGCAGGGAGCAAAGTGTACTTAAAACAAACAGAGTAACTTTATTAAATCTTTGATGATTCCAAGCTAAAGTTGAGTGAACGTCCCTCGGTGGCAGCGACTGAAGCTGCTGCTCAGTGTTTCTGTGGGAAAAGCCTCCAGACGACGACGCTGCAGCAGCGGAATGAGTTTCCAAACTCTCCCATGATGCCGTGTGAGTGCAGCTTTGAGATAAGCTCAGCATTAAAGCTGAAAGGTTAAAGAGAGAGACGTCACAGCTGGCAGACGCCGACATTCCCTTTTAATATGCCGCTTTTTATATAGAATCACATATGATGTTGAAACAGTAAAGTCGAGCTACAAACTCAAACTGGAAACGAAACGGGTCGGAAAACAGCAGAAATCTGCAAGAAACCGTGATAAAGACCAAACGGAGAGTCGCCGCTGATAACTGATGTGGACTTTCAGTGTAAAAACTGACTGACGCACACACTCACACACAAGCAGCACATGCACTCAGATGAAACAGGTCAGCTGAGTCTCTCATGTGGCTCCCAGAGTTTACCCGTCCGCCTGCTTTCCTCTGCCCTGCAGGTGTGTCTGTGTGTGTGTGTGTGTGTGTGTGTGTGTGTGTGTGTGTGTGTGTGTGTGTGTGTGTGTGTGTGTGTGTGTGTGTGTGTGTGTGTGTGTCTGTTTCACTGAGCCAGTAAATCTAGTGTTATACTGACACACCACATGGAGCCATAAGTCTGGAGCACGCTCGACTCAGCGCCACACAAACACACCGACTGTGTCCTGAGGTACACACACACACACACACACACACACACACACACACACACACACACACACACACACACACACACACACACACACACACACACACACACACACACTCACAGACAAACAGATCAGAGAAATGAACTTGAATAAATCTCCCTTCTCCAGCTCGTATTTTGGTCAATTTGCTGCCTCACTGCTCGCTCAGAAAGCCAACGGCAGCGCCGACGCCGGACGGACAGGACTCAGGCCCCGCCCCCTTCCTCCAACCAAAAGTGACCATCCAGCACAATCTGGCTCTTTTTTTGTCGAGGTTGTTTCGTGAGTTGCTGACACGTTTCAGCTGCCACTCAGCAGGAACTCTTCACTCATGAAGAGGAGGAGCAGGAGGAGGAAGAGAAGTCGTCAGATTAATAGTTCCAATTCAAAAGGAAGACAACCAAACATTAAGGCCAGAAGATAGCGAGGCCAGAGGAGACCGAGGCCGGAGGAGACCGAGGCCAGAGGAGAGCGAGGCCGGAGGAGAGCGAGGCCAGAGGAGAGCGAGGCCGGAGGAGAGCGAGGCCAGAGGAGACAGAGGAGACCGAGGCCGGAGGAGAGAGATCGGAGGAGAGCGAGGCCAGAGGAGAGCGAGACCGGAGGAGAGCGAGGCCGGAGGAGAGCGAGGCCAGAGGAGAGCAGCCAGATGTATGGTTCTGCAGAGGAGCCAGAGGTGCTGAGCACATCCAAACACTTGTAATGGTGATTTATTGATGAGAACATGAGATCTGAGTAACAGCAGCTCTGCTGCCACAAACACAACAGGAGCCTGGTGGAGGGATGGAGAGCTGGAGAGCTGGAGGGATGGAGAGGTGGAGAGAAGGACTAGTTTTAATTCTAATAGTTTGTTAAAGATTTGTTCAAGAAGTCTTAAAAAGCTTCGTGCTCAATTAAACATGTCACAGGAAGATCATTCAAAAAGTGGAAGGTACCAGGATCGAACCAGGTGATCTTATGTGAGGTGGCAAGGCAAACCACTGCAGCACTTTGCCACCCAGCAGGAGGTAACGTGAGGACAGGAACCCTGAAAACCGTCTGAACTGCAGGAAGGGTCTGATTCTGGTTTCTGTCACTTTTACTGACAACCTCAGAAGAGACTGAGCCTTGGATCCTCCCTGTGACCTCTAGAGGCCCAGGCCCTGGTCCTAGACCCTGGCCCCAGACCCCGGTCCTAGACCTCGGACTGAACAGCACTGCTCTAGTCTGGACAGAACAAAGTGTTGTTTGTTGTCTGATTGTTTTGAAAAACTCTCAATTGAGACGCCAGTTTGTCAGCAGACTGATGAAACAGAATTGGCTGCATACAGAACGTAAAGCAGAGCCGAGAAGAAAAACTGGTTTGTTTTTACATGTGAACCTCTAATCTGGACGATATCAGAGCCTGAAGGCCAATTCATACTCCATAAGAACAAGACCAAAATTCAGCAGTGCAGGTCCTGCCGAACAAAATGACGTCATTTCCTTCAGCCAGCTCCCTCTGGCCGAAGGAAATTGTTTCAGCTGTGCCAACCGTCCTGGGCAAACTATGTGGGAGCGGCACTGCCGAAACTTCTGCACTGCCGTGTGCTGCGCATGCATGTTGCAGTTCGCTCATGACTATCAGTCATATTTTAATCCTATTTAGCTTGTAACATCGCAGCTCGTTAAAATGTCGGAGTGCAGGCTTACGTGAGGCACCTGAACGCATCACGAACAGCTGTCAGCTCCTGTAGTTAAAATCAGACCAACATCTCGCTCGGACAAAAACTCTCTCTTTTATTACTGAAACAGTTCAGAGAAATGTATTTCTGAAAGCACTGGAGAACAGAAATAAACTGCAGTTGAAAAGTTTAAACGCCGCTTGACAGACGTGTGGCTGCTGTGAGGGGGCGTGGCCTGATGTGAGGGGGTGTGGCCTGCAAGTCGGGAGCTTCTTATCGGAGTATGAACAGTCCTGCCGAAAACGCTTTTTTTTCAGCAGCTGGCTGACGTCACTGCCAAATTTTCTTCTTGTTCTTATGGGTTCAAAAAGGGAGTATGAAGGGGCCTTAAGACTTGGAAAATCTTTGGAAAATCTCTGGACCCCCCTGATGAGACCTCAGACCTCTGCTCTAAATATGAAGGATCAAACTCCTTTTGTTTTTGTAGGAATGACGAATACAGTATCATCGGCATATAGTATAATGATAACAATGCAGAGTTTAAAAAGAATTTCAGAGCAAATGTAATGCTGAAAATACAGTATCATCAGCAAATGGAATAATCGTTACAGAGTAAAGTATGTTTTAAAAAACAGATTTTGTTTGACATATTCAAATCTAATGTTGCCAACTTGGTCCACTCTGGACTCTGGACTCTGGAGTCCTCATGCCCAACATGTTTTCTGCACAGATTACCTATTTCACTCTCTAGTTAGTCTCTAAGGCTCACAGTGACCCGAGATGACCTCTGGGAGGACGGCAGGTGGAGCAGCGAGCGAGATGGATGGCTGGACCGAGAGTGTCTGACAGGCTGATAAATAAACCCTCCTGGAATTCAAATGAAACACCAGCGAAGCTCCAGATGATTAAAACGACGGCGGAGGAGGAGTACAGACAAGAAGTGACTGGAACCAGGATGGAAAGGAGGAGAGAAATGTGACTGAATCAGCAACCTGAGAGGAGCTGAGAGACTTTACCATGAAGATTAAGAAAACCCGAGTGTCATAGATAAGTTTTCATGTTGAAGAAATGTGTGACGTTACAATACAAGTTTTGATATGTTTTTTAAAGTTGATATATTGAGAATTAATACCTTAACTCCGCGGTTTAGCCAATCCCAATCAAGGTAGGCCCTCCCTTTGACTCCTCCCACAATGAGGCAGCTCTGCTCTGGCACATGGCACCACGAGAGGAAGTACTTCCTCCTCTTCCCAAGATGGGCATGTGTGGGCGGAGCCAGTCCAGCTCACACAGACACAGCAGATTCTGAATGCAGCTTCTATGATCCAATATTCTAATGGAAAAGCAAGAAACTTTTAAAACAAGGTTTCTAGACCAACGAGAACATGAGGAAGAGTTAAAGCTGGATAATCTGACTCCTTTAAATGTTTTATATTTGCTTCTATTGACTTTTATTGCAAATTTTTGAAGCTTTTCATATTGTTGCTTTGGCTTGCGTTGCTGTTTTTAGCACTTTGAGATTTTCAAATGTAAAGTGTAAAGTGCAATACAAATAAAATGCTTTATTATTCTTATTCTTATTCTTATTATTATTATTATTATTATTATTATTATTATTATTATTGTTATTATTATTATTAAACAAATCAACATTTATTACCACATAATCACACACAAAAGTACCAGAGGTTGGTGCCGTTGAATGCCGGGTATCGGTATCGTACCGGTTCAAATGTGAAAGCTACCATACCTACTTAATACTGTGTCTTCTGTCTTTTTGTGGCTTGAAGAAAATTTTTCTGTGCATGTTTCTCATGTTTTGCTCCCTAATGTGCAACATTACGGAGTGTTGAAGTTCAAACAGGCGTCACAGGAACGTTTTCCAGTTCAAGCACCAGCAGCAGGCTTCGGTCTGTATATAGAGTCATAAAGTCATTGGTTTTCTGTGTTCCAGCTTTGTGTTGACACACGTGCAGGATCTGCTCCCATTCAGAGAAGAGAAGGTTTAAAAGCAGGCGGACGGGATGAAGTGGTTTCCAGCTGACAGCCCTGGTATGTTAATCCCTGAAAACACCTCCCTTCCTCCTCCTGCAGCCAGGAACACTGCAGCAGGTTATAATTGGCTCCAGGACGGAGCGAGGGAGGATGAAAGGATGAGAGAAAGGTGGAGAGGGGGGAGATTTGCTCTGGATTTGCTTGTCTGTCGTCCAGCTGCTGCACGCCGACGGAAAACTAAATATTATATTTCTTATTTTTCTTAAAGGGATGAAACAGCAGAGAGAGAGAGAAGGAAGTTTGACTGTAAAGTTTGACTCAGTGAATCTGTTCAGATCTCAAACCACAGGCACTGGAGGAGGAGGAGGAGAAGGAGGAAGAGGAGGAAGAGGAGGAAGAGGAGGAAGAAGAGGAAGAAGAGGAGGAGAGTCACGTGGGGTTGTGCAAGTTTAAAGTTTTCTCATGAATTATGCTCAAACACATCTGATATTTTCTGCGGCAGATGAACAAACGTCACTTTGGTTCGTGAGAAACGGAGAAGCTGAACGTTGGACGTTGCAGACAAACATCGGATCAGAAACTATCGACGCTCAAAAGATGAGCGTCGACCGGATGAGTTAGCATCTCCAATGCTAACAGAGTAAAAAATCAACGCGTAGAATGGCAATATATCAAAACCGTGAGCAGATGCTAATGTTCAGATGCTGATGTTCAAATGCTAAAATATCAAAGTGTATCAAGGACATTTAATGCTCATGTATCGATGCAAGATGGCAGCGATAATACTAGCCTTTAAAAAATTTGCTAACATATCAACAGGAGATCATAGCTACAAAGCTAATGTATCAAGGTGAGTTAGCAGCTAAGATGCTAATGTACGTAACATAATGTACCAGATCGAGTCGGCAACTCTACAGTTTGCGTAAGATAGCAACTATAAGACCACATTAAAGCAAGAGAATTGCTATGATGCTAATACATCAACAAAGTGAGTTAGCACCTAGCATGCTGATGTATTAGCATAAGAGAGCAGGGCCCATGAAAAGTGAGTTCAAAGTTAGAATCGTATGATCACAGCGAGCTCGCACCTCCAATTCTAACTTATTAAAGCCAGTTAGCAGCTGTTTTGCCAAAATTGCTAAAGTGCCCGACGCTAAATTTACTTGCTATTGCTAGTAGCCCTCCATGTTAAATAATATCGCCACAATCACAAATCTGTATCTATTCTTTCCAGCAGCAGATCTTAAAGTGTGTTTGTTTTGATGTCACGGAGGAAGAAAAACTCCAAAACGGAGCGCCATCTAACATACAGAAAACCAAACTGCACAATAACAAACTCAGAAACGCAAAAATAGAGAAAACATTTTCAAAAAAACATTTCGATGTTCTACTAAAAAACTCATTTTAATCCTCTGGGCTTCCTGAAGTGACCGGCAGCAGCAGAGAGGAAGCGACTTCTGTTGTATTTCAAAGACCTACATAAGAAAACAACAGCAGTGTGACACATGTTTACAGGCCGACGTTATAGTACACACGGAAGTATTAATAGGTTCGGATTACTGGGATTAACGTGTTCATGTGTTCTGTATGTTTCTATTCCTCATATCCCTGAGGATCAACGCTGCCTTTTTAGCATCATGGCTGTGTGTGTGTGTGTGTGTGTGTGTGTGTGTGTGTGTGTGTGTGTGTGTGTGTGTGTGTGTGTGTGTGTGTGTGTGTGTGTGTGTGTGTGTGTGTGTGTTTCTCCTTCACTCGCTCCCTCCGTCTCCATCCGCCGAGGTCATAAATCACGGCGGTTCTCAGGACGGGTGGGATCCGTTAGCAGGTCCATATGTGTACAGGTACGAGGGCCAAGGGCTGCCGTGCTCATACACACACACACACACACACACACACACACACACACACACACACACACACACACACACACACACACAGTATTTCTATATATATACTGTATATATATACACATGTGGAGACGTGAGTGTGTGTGGCAGGTTGGATGAGGAGCAGCGCTCAGGTCAGGTCGATTGTCTGGAAACAATAGAGGGAAGGAAAACGCTGACGGACCGAGCGGGGAGCTTCAGCTTGTGTGGGAATAAACGACGGCTAAATAAAGAGATGGAAAGAAAAACCTGCTGCAAAACAAAGACAGACACAAAAGCGGAGGGTTCTTCAGCTGATAGGCCGCGGTTCACCTCGATCTGTAATCAAAAGTGACTTAACGAGAATGTTTGAACGCTAGCCAGTGAGTCAAACTCGAAGGGCCCTCCAGTGGAGGTTGAGGGGTTGAAAGTTCTGAGCAAAGCAAAGATCCCGTTCCAGTACATTAAATGCAGTCAGCGTCACGCCATTAAGTGTACTCCTGGTGGTTCTTCTTCATGTTTGTCCGTGTTGGCCAGGGAAGCAGCGGCCTGTTAGCCTGTTAGCTTGTTAGCCAGCGGGCTTCACAACAACAGATGTCGCTACAGGAATAAGGTGGAAACCGGCCAGAGTTCATTAGCATCCAGTCTGGATTAGCTGCTAGCCTGCCAAGACGGCGGCCGCGGGCCAAAAGAGACAACAGGCCCATAGGGAACGACTGGACAGGCTAATGCTAACGCTAAAGCCAAGGCTAATCAGCAGCGAGGGGGAGGGGTGCCAATGGCCAATAAGAGGGAGGAAGGAAGCAGGAGGACTGAATCACAATGAAGCAGCACAAACTCTTCTTAAAGAGTCTTTAAAACGTCAATAAAAGCAGCCAGGCTGGAATCAAACAACACATTGTGGAGGAAGAGTAAATAAAAACCCTAAACAGAAACGTCTGCGCACATCTGTTCCTGCTGGAAGACTGACTCCAAGCAGCTTCTGGTCTTTGTGCCAAGCTCAGATCAGAAAACCAGCCTGGAATGCATCAGAATGAGAAAAACATCCTCTGAATGTTTATTGTTTTTGGGGAGACGTCACCAACTCTGTGGCGTCCCGACAGACCATCAATGCCCACAAGGATTCAACATTGTATTTAGCGTTAGTTTCAGGTGACGGCTGTAAATCGTTCCGTTTTGTCATCGCAGATGCAAATCAGAGATCGGTTTGCGCCACGGTACTGGCGGTGGCGGTGGCGGTGGCGGTGGCGGTGGCGACGCAGCATCAGCAACACGCCAGATTCATCAGAGAGACGCAATCGAGTCACTTCAAGCTACTAAGTGAGGAAGAGGAGGAGGAAGAGGAGAAGGAGAAGGAGAAGGAGGCTTCATGAAGGCTATGGAGGAGGAGGAGGAGAAAGCTACAGGAAGTTTTAAGGCGACAGTGTCGCCAGCACGTGTCGGGATGGTGGGAGTTCAGGATTACTGCAGTAGTTCAGGAGGAGCACCATCCACAGCAAACAGAAGTTAAGTGAAACGGTAACCGTTGGGAGAGCAGCTTCAGCTTCAGCTGAAATTATGAAGTTGCTCATTTCATCACAGCGATGAATTACCAATTCATAACAGACAGAAGCAGTGAAGTTGTGTTTGTGATGTGGCCACAAGAGGGCGCACTTTAATATCAACATGCTCTTCCTTTGCAACTTGAATTTTCTCATTTGCTCCTGTTATATTCGCTGTAGCCACTAGGGGTCCCAATATCCACACACACATGGCTGCATTTAGTTCAATCTGCGTTTTTATGTTTTCTGACTCCATATCGAAGCATAGATGTAAATGTTTCTGACCAAACATCCTATTTCAATCATTTCTTCTCCATTTAAGGTCTGATCTTCGCTAGTTGATGACGCCATTGAGGGAATGGGTACATCTTCTTCAAATTAGGCTTTTTTTCCTGTGCCTTTAAAACTGTTTATGTGGCATTTCACAGCCTTACAGGCATTAAAACAAAAGCTAAATTATACATAAAGTGACTTATAATGAGCAGGGCTTTAGAACTCTCTCTCTTAAAAAATGACTCACATAATGCATAGCTCCTTTCAGGAAATGTCCTCAGAATTAAGAGTTATAAAGCAGAAAATTACAGGAATTAGTGGTAAATGAAAGCAGCAGTATAATAAAGTGTAGAAAGCAGAGAGAAGCTCATCTCCTGAGGATTCGGTTAAACCGGGAGGACGGAGTGACCCGGTCGCTTCATTCCTCAACGCGTTTACCGCTCACGCTAACAGGAAGTTCTGCTGTTTTTGAGCCCGCAGATAATTTGATGACAATGTTTTAGTTTTTTTAGGGAGCAGACACAAAGAGGGAAGTGTTTTGTTGTTTCTTTTCCAGGAACGGCGCCGCTGTGGATTGTTGAAGCTGTTATTCAAGCATCACAGCGGAGGAGCCGATTCACTGCTCGTTAAAAACCAGAGAGGAATAATTAAAGCCGAGGGAGGGGAAGCCACAGCTCGCTGGCTCCGGGTCAGAACACACCGCCACGTTAGTGAGGTCGATGGAGGACTGTGATAGGCTGAGACAGCCACCAATCAAACTATGACCTGCTTTCAGCGTCCATCAAAAAGATTTCAAACACGGTTCTAAGGCAACGTTCTATGTGACAACATTCCATGTCTTGTTCATTTCAGAAAGGTTATGCGTTCACACAGAGACGTTCTGAAAAAGATCTCCGTTTCCAGAGCAACAGCCGAAACGATGTAGTTAGCATGCCAGGCCACGAGGTGGCGAGAGAAACTGCAAGGCATTCTGGGAGATGTATGATTTCAATGGAAATTTAGTGTGACCCAAATGGAAGCTGTATTAACATAACGATTAGCAATAGTTTGGCAGCTTCCCTTTGCATGTCTGGAGTTTATCTGAGCCATTCTGCTGCTGCTTCTTCTCGCCGTCAACAGTTAAACAGTCAGTTTCATTCAAGGGGCGCTCACTTCCAGATTTAAAACCTAAGACTGACGTAGCTTTAACTGGACATAATGAACCAATCAGAGACGACATGAAGTGCTTTACTAGCAATACCGCATTCGAGCAGCAGGCTCAGAAACAAAAGTCCTCATTTCCATGAACTTCGCACATACAGTTAAAAGTCACTGAAATACAGTTTTGAGGCTTGCCTTCCGTCTATAGACTCCACAGATCAACTCCAGCTACCTGGCCGGCCTCAGTCCTGGAGGTGATGAGTGACTAACCCGGCTAGAGTCTGGAACTGGCGCGCCGCTTCTTAGGCCTGTCGCTCTGTGAAACCACACGGGACGGAGCTCCTCAGCCACCAGCAGACACTCAGACTGATCCCAGGTCAGCGCTGGTTTCGTCTCCACGGCAGCGAGGATGAAAGGTAAAGGGTCAGCAGAGGATGCCAGCTGTATCCCAGCCAACCGGGCTGCAGACGCAGAGGGTGGCGTTACCGTAGCGACCCAGACAAAGCATCAGTTGGAGGGTTTTACATAGAGAGGAGCTGCAGCGCTGGTGATGTCACAGATACGGGCTGTTGTGTATTATCATTATTGTTCCATGTTATAGTGTGTTTAGTGAATAATGAGGCGTGTCAGCGAGACGGGAAACACTGTGATCAACAAGACAATAAATTAAACCCATTGAGGAAGCTCAACGTTTAACTTATTATCCAATTATCTTCCATCTGAGTGTGTGTGTGTGTGTGTGTGTGTGTGTGTGTGTGTGTGTGTGTGTGTGTGTGTGTGTGTGTGTGTGTGTGTGTGTGTGTGTGTGTGTAAAGAAATGGCCAAGGCTTTTTTTCGTTGTGAAATCATTTGGTGAGAGAGAAAAACAAGATGGTAACGTCCGTCTGATAAAAATAAGTTTCCAGATTGTGTTTAACTCCCAGAGCTCCGTCCAAACACTGGCTAATAAAGCTCTTACTGGGACCTGGTTACCAGAAAATATCCTGCAGCCTCCATCCGATACACTCTGTGCTTTCTCCACCTTTCACCACCAATTTGTTTTCTCTCTAGCTGCTTGTCTTGGAGGGCAAACCCGGTGGAAAGTGGTTCGCCTGCGGAGCTGAAACGTTGCAGTGTCTGAACTGTTTCCAGCTTCCTTCACCAATCTAAAGACATGGTGGAATCCTCTCTGTGAGTAACGGTCTATCTATGAGTCGTAGGACGGTAGCGGTCAGCCAGCACAGCTGGTTGTCTTTCAAGGTTACGATCAGGCCTCTCGCGCTGTCCATCGTTGCAACAGTCTTTGAACAAGACGTCAAATCCCAAGTTGCACCAGTGAAGGTTGAGCACCTGGTTCAGTACCTGTCCTCATTGATGTGTGACTTTGTATGAATGGCTGAATACGACTAACCCTGTTAAACACGGTGGAACTCTCCGGTGAGCAGAGGTTGCACTAGAAACAGTGAGTTAGCTGGTACTTTGTCTGGAATGGCTGCAGAAACACCGTTTCCGGTGTTAGAGAGCTTAAACCAACAGACGTCCAGTTTTTACCAGCACAGGCTACATCTAATGAGAAGTTGCAGAATGCCTCCTGTCCAGCTGGAATTTCCTAAAAACGTTTTCTCCAATCGGCTGTTAAAGAACAGCCCTGACTTTCTGAATGTCTCACAGCCAATCAGACTTCCTGAAACCACGACCATCAAACTGACAAATCCTGAAAATCGACCACTTGTAGAGCATGGTCCGTTCAAACAGCAACGTGACCATCGGTGCTCACAAGACAAATACCATCCAATCAACAATGCCCAAACAGCTACACTTCACTTTCCGACAGTCAACACTCCAGATCCGACACACCCAACAGGTGACACTCGTGAAACGTCTCTCGTTCAGTGAGCATATAAGGAGTCTCACTTTTAACTGAAACTATCAAATTAGCATGAACAGAACATCGATCACATAAAAGACTTTGGAGAGCAATCTTTTGTCCAACAGAAAGTCATAAAGTCACCGCTGCCCGATTGGACGCTGCCCAACATCTCCAGTCCAATGGGCACAACAGAAACCTCTGCGCACTCAAACCTGCTCGTCCAATCAGCTCTTCCGGAAGGCTTTCTTAAAGACATCACTAAGAGAACGTCTGTGGTCCAATCGGTACTCAGAAAAATGTTCCTGACCAATCAGATTCTTCTGCCGTATCTCTTATTCACTCTGAATCCTTACACTTGGAAGTGGCTCCTCTTGAAGGGACACAAGGTGTGTTCATGTAGAACATTTAGAAAACACAACAACCTGATGGACGACAGGATACGAAGAGGAAACACACACACACACACACACACACACACACACACACACACACACACACACACACACACACACACACACACACACACAGTGAGGTGGTGTGTGAGTGCATGAATATTCAGTGGGTACAGTAAGAGTGTTTACAGAGAGAGACAATGAGACAGTGATGGAGGACGGCTCCCGCTCGCTCTCCTCGCTCGGCCTCTCAATTACCTCTGACTGTGATTAATACATCAGCCGGCATTAGCCTCGCTCGCTTTCTCTTTTTAGCCTCCTTCCTTCACTCCTCCTCTTCCTCCTCCTCCTCCTCCTCCTCCTCCTCCTCCAGAAACTCACGGAGGAATGTGCTGACGGGCTTTGACTGAACTGGTTGGTGGTACTGTGACCCGTGGCACTGGGGTTGGTGGCACTGGCATCGGTGGGCTGGCGGCGGGAAGAGGGTGGAGCCATGAGGAGACTGCGGTATACCGACACCAAGTGTGTGTGTGTGTGTGTGTGTGTGTGTGTGTGTGTGTGTGTGTGTGTGTTTACTGTGCTGACAAAGCTGCAATAAACCCCACACTGTGTTTAAGTAGCTTCCAAAGTTTAAATGAATTCACACACATCTGGAGCTGAATCACCACACGCCCAAGAGTGTCGGAAAAGAGTCCAAATGAATACGAATAAAATATATTTTACATTATTTTGTGATAGATTCTTTGAATATACACGGTGAAAACATATCATAACAGTAGCACATCAGTGTTGGGAAGATTTCTGATGCTTTACACTTCTACACTTCCGAGGTCCACAAACTGAGCTCCATAATCAACTGTCTCACACAAGTGAAAATAGCCAACAACTGAACTCTGCCAAAACTGAGACACTTATTATCGCCCCCGATAGTGCCACCCCCACTATCAAACAGCACTTGGGTGAACTGAGCCTTTCAGCCAAAACAAAGCTGAGGAATTTAGGGGTGATCTTTGACGAGTCCATGTCACTGGATCATCACTGTAGACAGCTGGTATAACACTGCTTCTTTCAGTTGCGTAACATCGCAAAGCTCAGGTCCATGATGTCCAGAGATCAGCTCAAAATGATTATCCACGCATTTGTGTCCTCACGCTTGGACTACTGCAACAGCCTCTTCACATGCCTCAACAAAAAAGAGCTGGCTCGGTTACAGTTAGTCCAGAACTCAGCCGCCAGACTTTAGACCAGCACCAACAGGAGGAACCATCTTCCCCCCGTGTTAAGATCTCTTCACTGGCTCCCTGTTGAGTCTCGTGTTCAATATAAAATCTTGGTGCTAACTTTTCGAGCCCTACATGGTCAAGCTCCTCCTTACATTGCTGACCTCATAAAGCCCTACAGCTCGACTCGGAGCTTGAGATCACCAAGGTTCCACGTACCTGCTTTAAAACTCGGGGAGAGCGATCACTCAAAGCTGCCGCACCCCGACTTTGGAATGAACTCCCACTCGACCTGCGCTCCCTGGACTCAGCGGACATCTTTAAAAAGTGCCTAAAAACACATTTGTTTGCCAAATCATTCTAGTCTAATCGACCCACGCTGCCACTGACTCTCGGCATTTGTTGTGTTTTTAAGATAGTTTTTTCTCTTATCTGTTTTTTCTGCGTCTGCTGCTTCTGATTTGTGCAGTTAGCTTTGTTTGTTTACTACCCAGAATGCATTGTGATCTACGTCACGTCCTCTGACTTCGCCCACCAGAAAGATTGTTTCCTAGCATTTCAAGGCGACCAGAGATCTTTTAGCTCCGGTTTAGAGTTTGGGGGTTGGTTCACGTCGCATAAACTAAACGGTTCGTCCCTGAAGAGACTCTGGTCCAGATCCAGATCAAACAGGATGTGAACAGGACTTTAAACTACCTGATGACCTACAACTGGTTCAGGCTGAGCTTCTCCTGCAGTAAAGTAACAGAATGCAGAAACACAAGCCTCTGCCTTCCTCTTCTCGTTTTCCTCATGACTTCCTGTTTGAGTGTTGCAGAGACTTTATCACTTATGAATGATGACACCAAAGAATGAATAATACAGTGTGTGTGTGTGTGTGTGTGTGTGTGTGTGTGTGTGTGTGTGTGTGTGTGTGTGTGTGTGTGTGTGTGTGTGTGTGTGTGTGTGTGTGTGTGTGTGTGTGTGTGTGAGATGAAAACAAAAGGACGATGAGAGATGGTATCTCCCGTGTTTGTGTGAGTTTCTCTTCTGTAGTCATGAGGACATTAAACACAATCCGATTGGACACCGACTCACGAGGACTTGTGTCACTATGGTAACCACAATGAAGCCCCTCCCCATCTGGGAGTTCTTCAGCTAGAAATGTGTGTTCAGGTCAGACCAGAGTCCAGGTTCTGGTCCGGGTTCTGGTCCAGGGTAGGGATACAGACGGCAGCACTGACGGCTGAGTTTAGAGAACAGGAAATGAACCGCAGTGTCCCCATAAGGCATAGAAACAAAACAAGTGTGTGTGTGTGTGTGTGTGTGTGTGTGTGTGTGTGTGTGTGTGTGTGTGTGTTTGTGTGTGTGTGTGTGTGTGTGTGTGTGTGTGTGTGTGTGTGTGTGTGTGTGTGTGTGTGTGTGTGTGTGTGTGTGTGTGTGTGTGTGTGTGTGTGTGTGTGTGTGTGTGTGTGTGTGTGTCATAAAGTATTAAATCCAACAACACGATTTTGCTAAATCTGCGTCCGTTGCCGTAAATCTGCAAACACACAAAATCTCTCTGAGACAGAAGAGAACCGGAGGGAGGGATGGATGGATGGAAGGATGGAGGGATGGAGGGATGGAGGGATGGAGGGAAGTTAAGAATGGAAGGACCTAGGGAGGGATGGAGAGAGGGGAAGGAGAAACAAACCTCCTCCTCCTCCTCCTCCTCCTCCTCCTCCTCACTGAATGAACAGCACCTCTTTGACGGGAGGAGAGCGAGCGAGCGAGAGACATTAGGATTCAGTGGCGGTGGTTGGCCCGAGCTACACTGACTGAGATAAATCACCTGCATGCACAACACACACACGTTCTACTGAAGCAGTGCTGACACAACACACACACACACACACACACACACACACACACACACACACACACACACACACACACACACACACACACGCACACGCAGGCAGGATGCAGCCATAACAACGGAGAAGCAGTTGAAAGCCAAACTGTGTCCGTCCACATGGGGAGTCGTTAAAGCCCAAAACCTGCAGCAGCTGATCCCACTGTCAGTGTGTGTGTGTGTGTGTGTGTGTGTGTGTGTGTGTGTGTGTGTGTGTGTGTGTGTGTGTGTGTGTGTGTGTGTGTGTGTGTGTGTGTGTGTGTGTGTGTGTGTGTGTGTGTGTGTGTGTGTGCATCTCACAAAGGTCAGCAGTTTGTTTTAATCCACAAACATTTGGTTTTCCTCTTCCTGGTGTTGGGATGGATAAATACCGGTGTGGACACATCCTGCATGGCCGTGGTCACTCAGACTGATCACTGATCAATCAACACACAACAACAGTCCCTCAACGTTCCATCAGTTGGGCTACTTTGCATTTGAAAGGAGTGTTTCCAGTGTTCGGTCTGGACCAGAGTGATCAGCAAGACTTCATATGATAGTCTATGAGCATGTTTGTCTTCAATCGGTTTGCAACTCCAAAGAAGTTACATTCAGTTTGTTGATGGAAAATCATGAATCAAAGTATTTGACTGCGGCAGGCCAGTCTCCACTGTCCAGCACACAGCTTGAAGTAAAACTCACAGTTGGAGTCAAAGTAGCGCAGTTTGCAGTTTCAGCAGGTTAAAGAAACTTGAAATGTTAAATTTTTACTCAAATCCTTTGACCCACATATGAAACGTTGGCTTGTGGAGCTAAAGTCCAGCCGACCAGCCGTGGCAGTTCAGGACTCCGTCCTGGTTGAGGGTTGAAATCCCATCACGGTTCCTTGGTCGTCTAAATGAGACACCAAACACAGACTGGGTGTAGGAACGGCCGTGGAGCCGGAC
>NC_137629.1:3582053-3599553 GCF_963383615.2 Lipophrys pholis | reverse complement strand
ACACACACACACTGACGTCTCTCTCTGTCACTGAGCTGTGAATGACACCTTCATCCCCGTCGCTTTAACATTCAAACATCTCTCTCTACACGCAGTGAATTAAACCTTCGACACGTGCGCATGCACAGGGGGCGTGCACGTGCTGCGAGCGCCATCCAGATGTACAAATGAAGTGCAGCTGTTTTAGTATCTTCTGTTTTCTCTGCTCTTATCTCATTAATCATCCCCCCTTGCCTCTTCCCTCCTGTTCCTCCTCTTCCTCCTCCTCCTCGTCGCTTTATGAGCGCATGTTTGTTTCTCAGCAGGTAAAACTGTCGGGGTCAAAGGTCGCCGTGTGCAAGCAGACCAATATTGACACGAGGAGGGAGCCGCGCAGCGAGCGCTGCCTGCAGACGTGGGTGAGAAGGTTTGGAAACCAATCCGTGCAAGCTGAAACCTTCCTCCTCTTCCTCTCGCTCAGAGGACGAGCAGGAGATCGTCTTCCTCCTCTTCCTCCTCCTCCTCCTCGTTAAACAGTGCCGGGTCAGGGTTGGTTAGCGAACAGCCACTGGTCTGATGCAAATGGCGGGAGGAAGCGGAGAAGAGGAGGAAGAGGAGAAGGGTGTCTTGTCTCGTCTTACAGGAGGAGAAGCAGCTTCCTCCTCCGCTCCTCTTACATCAAACCTTAAACAACCGAACAAAGAAGCGGAGAGAGGAGGAGGAAGGGGAGGAGAGGAGGAGGAAGAGGAGGAGAGGAGGAAGAGTCCCTGCAGCAGGACACACTGGATAGAAACAGATGACCTCTCCACTGGTCGGTTGTTGTTGTTCTTCTATTGAACTGTTGGGCTGGGTTCAGTCAGACCAGCTGCTCTTGTTCACGTCAGTTTTATGTCTGATATGAAAAGTGTCTGGAGCCGCTCATCTTAACCCACGCAGGCTGGCAGATGAAAGACTTTCAGCACTTCAGCACAGAGCTGGAATTATCTCTGATCGGCCTCGACAACTCGGCTGCTGAGTCTCGATCAGGAGAAGCTCAGAATCTTCAGTTATTCAGGATTATGAGAATGAAGCTGATTGAGCAAGAAAAACCTCAGAAAAGAGGGAATATTGGACACGCAGCATATAAAGTCAAATGTAGAGTATCATGTACAGACACCGAGGTGAACGTAACCGATTATGTTTAAATATACAGAAAAATATCATTGTAGTCAATAATAGTTGCAAAACGTCAAATTTGTCAATCGAGTTAAGGTCTGAACTGAAGAACATGATGGAATAAAAGATGAAAGAAAAAGATGAAAGACGAAAAATAAAGTCAAAACATTTAAGATGTCGTTGGGAGTTCAAGTAAAACGTGAAGAATCGGGTCAAAATGTGAATATTAGGAGTCGAGTCTGGATCAACACCGAGAATAAAATCAGAGATTAACAAGAATTATCACAGATATATATATATAAAGATATATTCACTCTGTTATAAGCCAGGAATGTTTAAACATGGGATCATTTCAAATTTTTTAAGTTAATATTATAAGGTGGAAGAATATCTAATTACTTCTGAGAAAGAGAAGGAAAATTACCGAAAGCGATGGGCCGGCATTAAATTTTGTTCCGAGGAGATAAACTGCTTTGTCATTACCTAACTATATACTCATATGTTTAGTGAGTGTGTGAGTATGTGAATGTTTTTTGTTGTTTTGTTTTTTGTGAATTGTTTTGTGCATGTTTTATCTGTTATTGCTAT
Organism: Lipophrys pholis; assembly: GCF_963383615.2. Classification (NCBI taxonomy): domain Eukaryota; kingdom Metazoa; phylum Chordata; class Actinopteri; order Blenniiformes; family Blenniidae; genus Lipophrys; species Lipophrys pholis. The sequence continues at coordinate 3,597,831 of NC_137629.1, read as the reverse complement.
TGTTGATTTCTTTTTTGTTTTCCTTTAATAAAAAAAAAAGAAGTATCACAAAAATATTTGAACCATGGAGAAAAGTAAAAATTTTTGTTGAAAAGGAACAGAATCAGTGTTTTTTGAGTCATACAATATATTGAAATGTATTATCTTTACTAGCATGTGCAATTTATTGGAATCAGGCAGCAACAAGCACAAAAAACAAGGAAAATACACCAGAAATGACTAAACCAACAAAGTTCTTGGCTCCTAAGATGTTTCTGTTGTAAACATTCAGTACATTACGCTCTGATTGGCCGTCCAGAAACAAACAAACGCAGTCTCTTCCTCCGCTCTGATTGGCCGCCTGTCGTTCACAGATTGAAGGTGGATCTTTGCAGCAGGTCACTCAAGCTGAACAAACAGACTCCGCCTGCTGAGAGCTTCCAGCCCCGATACTGAAAGAGCCTCTGAAGGAACTTTAGCTTTTATCTTAATGTCCCGAACAGACCCCTCAGCTGCAAAATGGCCACCGTGGTCTCTCCCAGCAACGCGACAAGACCTGCGACCTCAATGGCCACTGGAGCGTTTCCAGGTCTGTCTGAAACCCTGCGATGGCCGTTGGGTGTCCAATCAGAGTGATTCCTGCTTTAGAGCTGCTGACATGCAGGACGCTGCTCGCCAAGCTGCTGAGAAGCAGCACGCTAAGCTAAGCTAAGCTAACGCCACCATCGATCCAGCGCTTTGACACACTGTGATCACAAACACCGTACAAACACAAACTTAGAGGGATTAATGGACTAATGGATTAATGCACCGTGGTTCCACGTATGTAAAGCATATGAAGATGAAGTTACACCAGAACCTCTGCTCTGCCATGAAGGAGTCCCTCAGGGATCAATACTGGAGCCACAAGTGATTCTTCTACAAATCTGCATTGTAAAAACCCCAAAAATAGAAACATCTTCGGTTTGTGAGGCTCGAGGGCCATCCAGGGTCGCACACACACACACACACACACACACACGCACAGAGCGACGTCCAGCTGCCGCCTGCTGATTTGCTGACTTGCACTTCAGCGTCCCGTCAGGATAACGTTTCAACTGTCAGCCACAAAACTGCTAAAGTCGCGGTTTTTGTTATATATATATATTTTGTTTTTAATTTCTCTTCCTTTTCTCGCACAGATCTAATTTCCTTGAACGGCGTGTGTGTTCTGTTTGTCTGATTGTCCGTCTAGTTTCTGACCTCAGACCTCTGCAATGCCAGGAAGAAAAGGGAGGAAGGAAGGGAGGAAGAAGAGGAGGACGAATGAAAGAGGAGAACGAAAACGAGGCCAGGAAGGAATCAGACGATGGGACAGTTTCTTTGGTTTCTGAATGTTGTTTTTGTCCGTCACTTGCAGACTCCTGCATCCCTCCATCTCCACGTCCTGACTCCCTCTGTCCCTCAATCTCCTCATCCTCTTCCCCCGATCCCCATTTTCTCTCCTTTTCCATCCCCCCATTCTCTCTCCATCCATCCCCCGTCCTCTCTCCCTCCAGCCCCCCGTCCTCACTCCCTCTGTCCCACCATCCTCTCTCCCTCCATCCTCGTGCAGCCGTCAGCTGATTCTCCCAGCATGCTGAGGGAGGCGGCTGTTCAGCAGCTCTTAATGAAGCAACTTCAATCTGTCCGTCAACAACAAAGGACGGTGGTGGTGGTGGTGTGGGGGGGATGGGGGAATGGTGGTTGGAGGGGAGGGGGGGGGGGGGGTGCAGCGGCAACACGCAGAAAGTGAGTGATGAGAGGAAAACAAACTAATTAGCAAACTTTCTTCTTCCTGAGAGTATTCATGCAGGAGACTGTCCTTCTGAATCATCGGAGGAAACATCCGAGTTTATGATCCAGACGATACGAGGAGGCAACGTCACCTCCAACCTCCAGCCTGAACTGAACGCTTCATAATCAATAATAGACGATACGCGGAGGCGACGTGTTCCAGTGAACCGTCTCCCCTCCGCCGCTCCACCAATGCTGCATTACCTCCAACCTCCAATCGACCAATCTCACAGTGTTTGGCTGCTAATGCCAATCCAGCGTAGCGGCGGTGTAAAGTGAAACTTTAGCTGAGTGGAGCGTCACAGTGGGGTGTGTGTGTGTGTGTGTGTGTGTGTGTGTGTGTGTGTGTGTGTGTGTGTGTGTGTGTGTGTGTGTGTGTGTGTGTGTGTGTGTGTGTGTGTGTGTGTGTGTGTGTGTGTGTGTGTGTGGAAGGAGGAAGGTAAAGAAAACTTATTTCCAGGAAGAAAATGCAAACTCCCAACATGAAGAGCCCAGAATGAAACTGGAGTTCCGTTACACAGGTGACAGAGCTAACCACTGGCGCACCAGGCCAACCTGACCTAAACTTAGTTTAAAGCTTAACTTAAACTCTTCACTCTGAAGAAGCCGTCAAAAAGTGACGATGACGACAACCCGTGACGAAGCATCACACCAGTTTTCATCCGCAGGCTGAAATCTGAACCTCTGAACGTCTCCTTCGCACAGGAAGACGAGTGGACAGAACCACGAAAACTGATCTATCAGCCGATACACCCGGAGATCACCTTACACACACACACACACACACACACACACACACACACACACACACACACACACACACACACACACACACACACACACACACACACACACACACAGCAGGTCCAGCAGGTGAGAACTACAAGAAGTACAATTAATCGTCTGGTTGTTAATTTAATCAAAGAAAACTAGAAGAAGAGGCTTTCTGCATTTAAAACTGGATCTGGGCAGTATCCAGCGCTTTTATTTTGAAGGCTCTTGCTTGAGTATGTTGGTGACAGTGACTGACGCCATCAGTGTTTGCTTCAGCTAATCAGACGTGACAGTGGAAGGAAGGAAACGACGGGCGTGAGGAAAAGCGCAGAAGACTGGGACTCTTATTCTGGTGGGAATCGAGTCGCCACGGCGAGTCATCAAGCTCCTGCTTAGATTCACTGCTACTGACCTGCCCTCAACACACCTATGACAGCAGGCCACAACACAACATGTACTGATTTACATATGCTACCCCCCCCCCCCCACACACACACATACACACACACACACACACACATCTGTTAGCCAATACTTCCTTTTCGTTCAGTGAGAACAACCCACTCATTCTTTTATCCGTCCATCACGCTCACATCAGATACTGCTGAAGTCAACCTGCCATGAGTCACAGCCAAGCTATTTGATCTGATATTACACACACACACACACACACACACACACACACACACACAGAATGTTGCTGCAGGTGTGTGTGTGTGTGTGTGTGTGTGTGTGTGTGTGTGTGTGTGTGTGTGTGTGTGTGTGTGTGTGTGTGTGTGTGTGTGTGTGTGTGTGTGTGTGTGTGTGTGTGTGTGTGTGTGTGTGTGTGTGTGTGAATCAACAGTTTTGGCCTCCGGAGGCGCCAGCAAGCAGAACCAGCACATCTGGATCAAAGCTTTTAAGTTGAAAACTCCACAGAAACGTCCTGCAGGACGGCGTTCTTTGCGAGGGCGAACCGCAGCCTTAAACTTGGATAAATGAAAATAAAAAGGGACATGAGTGGATGCAGCTGAGAAGGTTCCTGTCTGTTCATAGTGATCATTCCGACGCATCAGATAACCAAACCCGCGTGAGCGCGACAGAGAACAGGAACACGCGAACAGATGTCACGATAACGCGGATGAGATTACGTTTCTGGGCGCTGGATGGAAAGTTTTACTTTAAAAACCTTGAAAATTCAAGTCTTCGGCATCTCGTCAGTACCACACATGTTGCCACTAACATGGACTCCAGCGCTAACGAGATTAGTAGAAAAAACAGTTTTTAGATAAAGACCTGTAAATCTATTTATTGAGTGACTGTGACCAGCCAGCAGGGGGCGATGGAGATGCTTTGCTCTTACAGGGGAGTCGTGTGCAGCGGGCTGCACGCTGAAAGCAGCAGCGGTTTGAACCCTCGTTCTTTCACACGGCCTTTGAACATTCAGATTATTTTTTTATTCAGACGTCTTGAATGTTGAGGTTGAGTTTGTGAGTAGAAAAGTGCTGCCTGCGGCAGGAAGCGATAAAACCAGCTGACAGCACCTTGTTTCCATAACAACAAACGGTAGTTTGACTTCACCTGTTGCTATCTTCTCGCCGCTCTTTTGTGTTTTAAACTGCTACAAAACTGCGGCGGATTTCAGGGAGAATATGAGCGTTTAACCTCCTGAACTCTCAGGTTTTAAACAATTGGTTCCTCTTCAAAGTCAAAGAAATATTTGCGTCTGTGCAGCGAAGAAAAGGTGTGTGCACGAGAGGAGACGTTATTGTGTGGAAGTCTGCAGATGTTCACACATTTAGCCTTCGTTTCACACGCCGCAACGTTTAACCTCCTGCAGGTTTGAATGGTGTGATTAGCATTAGCATTAGCATGCTGAGAGAGCAGCTGTCCATGGGTCGTTTCTTATCACTCATCAGTAGAGTTGTCGGACTGCAGACTGTGGACGGAACCTTTCACAGATCAACCGATACCCGGTACCTGGGAATAGATACTGGTACTCAGTAGGAACCAATTTTCTGTACTTCTATGTGTATTTATGAGGTAATAAAATCTCAGAATTCTTCAATATATTTATCAATATATAAAGTTTAACAAATATAGCCAAACAACATCCAACTGTTTGTTTTGTAACATCGCAGTTGTTTCATATCTTCAACATGAAAACCCTGAACTATGACTACAGTGTTTTTCTTAAAAATGCTCAAATTAAAGCCCAGTTCCTCGTCCTCCTGTTGCTTTCCCCTCTGGAGACCTTGTGTGATGAGGGTCCATGGGCGGAAAAAGTGTAGAAACAGGAGCCTTGAGAAACATCTAGACCTGAACCAAGAGTTTCCTCAGATTAGAAGTTTTCCCACTGCTGGCCTCGTACTTCACCTCACAAATATTGCCGTGAGCGAAATGTAGCCCATCACTTAGTCATGTACAGTATGTATTGAAATGTGCTTAGTTATTTTGCAAATGTCCTTACAACGTGAGGCATGGCGTTGTGAAGAGCGGAGCCTCTGGAGCGTTTTCTCTCCGCCATGTTGCTCTGTTGCTCCGAACCCAGAGCGCCTTCAAGTCCGACTCGGAAAATCTCCTCCTCTTCCTCTCAGTCACGAGGCTGCGTTCAGGTACCGTTTGATTTGATGTGAGTCGGTACTTGGTAGTACTGATGGAATTCAGTTGGTACCTATTAAAATACTACTGGAGACTGGTCTCCTCAACACACTGAGGCTCAGTGCAAACCTTCAAAACAAGAGCATCTTCCATGCATAAAAAAATAGTTAGGTTCTGTGTCCAGTTTATTAAAAAGAGATGCTAACGGCTATTTGAGCATGCTAATGCTAATCATAGGTACTGTGGCTAGAGGCTAATGCTAACGTTCCATATGCTGCTACAAGGACATCAGATTAGGATGATTAAGAAAATGTTCTATCATATAAACAGGAGTTTAGTGGAATGGTAACTGCTGGCATCGGGAGCAGGGCAGAGAGAAACAGCAGTTCTGAATTTATTATATTTGAAAAAAAACAACTAAATAAAGTGTTAATCCTGCCAATGCTTGCTCATGTTCAGGTGTGAGCTGCCGTGTCTCAGGTTACTGCACGTTAAAACATAACGGCTTTACGTTACCTTACGTTAAGTAACAGGCTGACGTTGAGTAAAACCTGCTCATCAGTTCAATCATCAAATTAAACCCAGTAACTCGTAACCCTGACAGAGACGATGGCGTGAGCGACACGGAGCGGCGCCGCCGTCTGAAAGCTTCTGAAGTGGGAACCGTCATGGCGGTGGCGTGACGGGGACGCCAACGCCACGCTGGGTCCAAACAAACTGAACTGCAGTCACACCGGCTCTGGTGTGTGTGTGTGTGTGTGTGTGTGTGTGTGTGTGTGTGTGTGTGTGTGTGTGTGTGTGTGTGTGTGTGTGTGTGTGTGTGTGTGTGTGTGTGTGTGTGTGTGTGTGTGTGTGTGTGTGTGTGTGTGTGTGAGTGTGTTCTTACGCTCCAGTCAGTGTTTCATGGTTTTAAATATTCATCTTTTCCCACTGAAGCTGCTGTAGCATTAAAATTCCCTTTGCAGTGCTCGTGGCGATCAACCCGCGAGAGAGAGAGAGAGAGAGAGAGAGAGAGAGAGAGAGAGAGAGAGAGAGAGAGAGAGAGAGGAGAAAGAAAACAGGACAAGACAACCAGGGATTAAATACATTTGTTTTCTCTGGTACCAAATTAGTATTGACGGCAGCTACCTTCTCTGCCACACACACACACACACACACACACACACACACACACACACACACACACACACACACACACACACACACACACACACACACACACACACACACACACACACGCACACAAAACCCAGCCATGTTGAAAATTAATTACTCAAGTGTGCGTGTAGAATCATACACACACACACACACACACACACACACACACACACACACACACACACACACACACACACACACACACACACACACACACACACACAGATACAGACGCAGCTCACAAGTGAAAGTGGCAGAGCCGGTTCTGCACAGCTGCTCCGCTACACTGACAGTTAAAAGGATGGGTATATATGGCTATATCAGTGTGTGTGTGTGAGTGTGTGTGTGTGTGTGTGTGTGTGTGTGTGTGTGTGTGTGTGTGTGTGTGTGTGTGTGTGTGTGTGTGTCAGCTGCTTGGCTGTCGGAGGGAGAAGCAGCAGGAGAGAAGAAAGACAAAGTGGCTCAGTTTCAGCCACAAAACAACGTGACTAGGATCCATTCAAACCTCCATCCCTCCATCATCCATCCCTCCATCCCTCCATCATCCATCAGCAGTCTGGAGCAGAACAGAATCAGACCTGCTCTTCTTTGTCTTGTTACTTTATTGTGATAAAGTTACTGGAACTGTAATAGTAACTGAATACTATGACAATATGCACCTTGTGTACCGTAACCTCATGTCAATGGGTTTTATTCGACACATGAAGACAGTTCACAGCTGCAGTGTCTCTATACAATAACATTTACAAGTAACTAGTTACATTTTGTCTAAGGTAAGTAGCAAAGTAATCCTGCAAGATTAAAAGGAATAACTTGATCGATTCCTCCTTTCCAGAAACATTCTGGATTTAAAGCTGAAAACACAGATTACTTCAAATACCTCCTTTAAGATCTTCTCTACGATCTCATCCACTTCATGTGGGACTTTGTTTTCACAGATGTCGAGGATTTATTTGGAAACGGTTGTTAACGTCCCAAAATCTATTGGTCCTTGGATGATGACAAATCATCCCTGAGGAGTTCATGCAATTTGGGTAAATAGTTTTTGTGAAAGGTTGGTAAAATACAAAACAATAAATATCTAAATACATTTAGACAGGCTGGACACACACACACACACACACACACACACACACACACACACACACACACACACACACACACACACACACACACACACACACACACACACACACACACACACACGCACACACACACAACCTTGTGTGAAGCTGGAGTGAAGTTTGTTAACAACACCATTACTTCAGATTCTCTTGAACATCGCACAGCAGTTGGTTAGTCCAACTCTAGTCCATCTTCAGTCCGTCTTCAGTCCAGCTCTAGTCCAGCTCTAGTCCATCTTCAGTCCATCTTCGGTCCAGCTCTAGTCCAGCTCTAGTCCAGCTTCAGTCCAGCATCGAGTCCAGCTCTAGTTCAGCTCTAGTCCAGCTCTAATACTCTCATCTCCAAAGCTCCTCATCCAGCCTGCAGCCGTTTGTCTCCATTAAACAATACAGAACTAGAAAGCAACAGATTACTCTGGTTTTAGCACAAATTACTGTCTCACAGGAACAAATGACTGTTAGCATTAGCACCAGCTCACGTTTATCATTAATGGTCACTAAAAACCTGTTTCCAGGATGAGAGGCACATCGTTAATCCTGAACCAAGTCCCAATAACATCAGATTATAGAGCATCTTCCTCCACTAACATCAGATTACAGAGCATCTTGCTCCACTAACATCAGATTACAGAGCATCTTCCTCCACTAACATCAGATTATAGAGCATCTTCCTCCACTAACATCAGATTACAGAGCATCTTGCTCCACTAACATCAGATTACAGAGCATCTTCCTCCACTAACATCAGATTAAAGAGCATCTTCCTCCTCTAGCATCAGATTATAGAGCATCTTCCTCCACTAACATCAGATTACAGAGCATTTTGCTCCACTAACATCAGATTACAGAGCATCTTGCTCCACTAACATCAGATTATAGAGCATCTTCCTCCACGAACATCAGATTAAAGAGCATTTGATTAGAGCGCATCTTCCTCCTCTAACATCAGATTATTGAGCATTTTGCTCCACTAACATCAGATTACAGAGCATCCTGCTCCACTAACATCAGATTATAGTGCATCTTCCTCCACTAACATCAGATTATAGAGCATCAGATTATAGAGCATCAGATTATAGCGCGTCTTCCTCCACTAAAATCAGATTATAGCGCATCTTCCTCCACGAACATCAGATTAAAGAGCATTAGACTATAGCGCATCTTCCTCCACTAACATCAGATTATAGAGCATCAGACTATAGCGCATCTTCCTCCACTAACATCAGATTATAGAGCATCAGATTATAGCGCATCTTCCTCCACTAACATCAGATTATAGATCAGTGGTCTTCAATTATTTACCCCCGAGGGCCAAAATCAGACCAGCATGCCAAAACATGGGCCGGAACCGTTGTGGGTTTTTTGCACAATGTCAGTAAAAGTTGTTTTAAATGCAAATGTTAGCTACTGTTACTATCATAACTATTATTATTGTTGTTATCATCATTATTATTATTATAGCAGTAGTAGTCAAGGTGATTGTAGTAATAATTTAAACCTTGGATTTTCAAAGTTTGTGTTGAGGGTCACATAAAAAGCACTCTTGAAAAAAGTAAGTGTAAAACCAACTATCTAATTATTTACACACAGAGAGACAGAGACAGGAAGAGATTTACAGTACATTTTTTAAATTCTATAATTGTTGTTTCAGTGCTGCATTTGTTTCTGTTCTCATTTCATCCATTTATCGTTTTGGCAGTTTGTTGCATTTGAAGTATAAAAACTGCTATATAAATGTTATAATACACCAGTTAGATGTCAAATAAACAAAATAAATGAATTCACTCACCAATCAGTGAGAAAAGTGATGGGATGATAAAATCCCTCTGATGTCTGTTCCATCAGAAACTCTGTTTCTGATTCTGTTTCTTAAAGTCACTGATCAGAGGTGAAGAACACTCCTCCACTGAATCCTCCACTCTTCTTGTCGCAGTATTATCCGACAGTTACCAATATCATTTCCCGTCATTCCTGCCACATGCCTGACATTCTTAATGTGACATAATGCTTCTGAATATAATTCTTAAATGGCCCTGACATTCCTGGAACATCCTTTTGGCTCCAATAAATCTTCAACAATATCAGGAATCAACTGTACTGGTGAAGTTAGTAACTGAGCGTGTGGATCAGTAGTGATGTGTGTTGATGTGTTATACAGCGTGACAGCATTCGCTCCCTGCAAATTCTTACGATTCGCCACATTCCTGACAGATTATTGAGACAAAACTACGATATGCAACGGCGCACAGCAGCCCGCTGCAGCGCACAGCTCCGGTGTTCCATATTAACTGGTGACCATTTTAACTGGTGACCGAGCTCCTTTAGCATCAGTTGTTACTGCTAGCAACAGCAGATGTTGGAAAACGACGGAGGCTCATAGCTGTCCTGGTGAACGCCTGTTAAGCACATTCATAATAAAGTTTCAAAGTATATTACCTCCTGTGAGTGTGTATCCTTGTTTGATTGACACGTGAGACCGTGCACCCGCTCATTTCAGAGTTGCTGATAATAGGTCACAACTTCGCTATGCTGTGCTAGCTGTGGCCGTGCTCACTGCCGCGGTCCTCACAAGCCCGCTCTTCATTCGGACAGTTCCGCTCTCCAGTGTTAAATGTGTACAGTGCTAGCAACACATGAGTATACATGCAGCAGGAGTCGGAATCTCTGACGTAGCTTCAGTGGTATTAGCTCAGCAGGAGAGCTAGCTAACAGGCAATTGTTTTTATCTGTGGAATAACCTGGTTCACTATGGCTTACATTACCACTGCAGTTAAAATTCTAAAAAGTTTAACATTTGCAGTGACTTTACAACTGATAGTAAGCTTTAGTAAGCTAGCTAAACTAAAGTGAATTCACGTGTATTACCTCCTTATGTTACTGAGTAATGTTGGCGTTTTTGATTATTAATGATAATTATGAGACTTCAAACGTGAAGAATTACTCGATATTCTCGACATTATTCACTTTAACGTTTCTCACCTGCAGTCGGGCGCGGCTGCCGCATGGACGTAACATCGGTGGGCTGTCGATGCAGAAGAAACTTCTGCTTCTTCTTTTGTGCTTTATGGCAGTTTGCTACCTATTCAAAGGAGCATTACCGCCATCTACTGGGCTGAAGTTGTGGGTAACAGGTCCGTTGCTGCACGTTGATTCTGGCACAGCCTGACAAGTGTACTTTGTGCTCATTAGTCACCAAAGTGTAAAGTTTTCTACTCTGGTCACCAAAACTCCGGGATTTTAACACCTTGGCATTTGCTAGCTAGTTGGAGGCCGTTTGAAAGCTGGTTGGAGGCTGGTTGGAGGCTGGTTGGGAGCTGGTTGGGGGCTGGTTGGGGGCTGGTTGGGGGCTGGTTGGGGGCTGGTTGGAGGCTGGTTGGGGGCTGGTTGGGGGCTGGTTGGAGGCTGGTTGGGGGCTGGTTGGAGGCTGGTTGGAGGCTGGTTGGATGCTGGTTGGAGGCTGGTTGGAGGCTGGTTGGGGGCTGGTTGGAGGCTGCTTGTTAGCTGTTTAGGGGCTCTTTGGTAGCTGTTTGGTAGTTGTTCGGTGGCGTGCCGCCACCTGCTGAACTTCCCTTCAGCAACCTTTTGTGGCTTTCATAAAGTTTCACCTGCTGTTTTTTTTTTTTTTGGGGGGGGGGGGGGGGGTGTTTGCAGTCAGAAATCAGATTCGAATTCTTTCAAAGAGTTTAGTTCAAAGAGTCACGGTCGCTACTCTCCCTTTTTTCTCCTCCTGAAACAAAGCGTTACTATCTCAATTCAAAAGAGCTCCGTTCTGTCCAACTGCAGTGACTCTCTGAAGGGTTCATCCAGATTTTAAGGTCCCATATTCTTTTTTCACAGTCGTCTGCATGGTGGAGGTTATGAGAAAAAAATGCGTCCAAAGATTTGTGAGAGTTTAGATTCCCACAATACGAGAGGCAGAATTCAAGCTAAATATTCATAAGTGAAGCTACAAAAGGAGAACAGGCCGATAAATGCTAATGTGGCCTCTGTGGTTTCCTCGCTCAGCGTTCGATGTTCACTCTGATATCCACCGTGACATTTGACCTCTCCGCCTCCGCCTGCTGCCTTTTGACTGATTGTGGATGTGAAGGTGACTCCAGAGATATTAAAACCTGAGCAGACTGAAATCACTCCGTCCAGAGCACTGAGCGGTCGTTTTTCACCCACATGGCCGGACTGGCGGAGGAGGAGGAGGAGGAGGAGGAGGAGGAGGAGGAGGAGGAGGAGGAGGAGGAGGAGGAGGAGGATGGTGAGGGGTGAGGAGGGGTGAGGAGGGGTGAGGAGGGGTGAGGAGGGGTGAGGAGGGCGGGGCAGTTCAGGTTCAGACATCATGTCCAACAGCTGATTTTATCGACTCCTCGACAGGTCGCAGGGAATCGAACAGCTAAAAATAGCCATGAGGGAAGATTGTGTGTGTGTGTGTGTGTGTGTGTGTGTGTGTGTGTGTGTGTGTGTGTGTGTGTGTGTGTGTGTGTGTGTGTGTGTGTGTGTGTGAGACTTCACAGAGATCTTCCTGAAACAGTTAAACGGCGTTTCATGTTCTGAGCTGTAGATTCTGGCAGCGGCGCTCTGAGCTCATCATGGGAGCACTGGGAGGATATTTCGGGCTCGGATGGTCTTACTGGGAGCCGTTAAAATTTGTGTATCTTAAAATACTTATGGTATGACAGTATAAACTGACAAACTCCACTTTAGCGGCGCGCCGGGGGCGAGCGGCGGCCAGGGGCCCGTTAGCTGGCGCTCGCCTGTCGCGGACCGTCGTTAGCGCGGTAGGAGAGCGAGGCAGCTCATTTATTGGGGACAGCTCCGGGCTGGCTGCAGCGGGGGGCGGCTGAGGCTAGAGACGCTGCAGAAACAGAAAGAGTGCACAGCACCAGCAACAGACAAGAACCAAATCCAAACCAACATGAAACTAACCTGTCACGAGACGAGAATCTGGATGAAAATGTCCATAACTTGTCTACGTACAAATTAGTCCATAGCTATTCTAAAATATGTACACACCTGCATAAACTAGTCCACAAATATTCCAAATGAGTCTGTAACCAGAGAGAAAACATCCCAAACCAGTCAAGAACCCGACTGTATATTTCCACAACTAGAACAAAAACATCCAAGGTCTGGTTTAAACTGTTTAAATGAGTCTGGAACTAGTTCATGACTAGTCTGGAATATATACAATATGATGAGAGGACATGGAGGGGACAAGGAGGGGACATACAAGGAGGGGATGAGGAGGGGACATACGAGGAGGGGATAAGGCAAAGACAAGGAGGGAATGAGGAGGGGACATACGAGGAGGGGACATACAAGGACGTGACGAAGAGAAGACAAGGAGGGGATGAGGAGAAGACAAGGAGGGGACGAGGAATAGACAAGGAGGGACGAGGAGGGGATGAGGAGAAGACAAGGAGGGGATGAAAAGGGGGTGAGGAGGAGGGTTGAGGGATGAGGGGACGAGGAGGACGAGGGAACATGGAGTGGACGAGGAAGAGGAGACGAGGGGATGAGGAGGGGACATGTAGGGGACGATGAGGGGAAACAAGGGACGAGGAGGAGACAAGAAGGGGACATGATAGGGGGTGAGAAGGAGGGTTGAGGGATGAGGGGACAAGGAGGAGGAGGAAACCTGGAGGGGATGATGGTGGGGATGAGGAAACGAGGAGGGGACATTTAGGGGACGAGGAGAAGGGGATGAGGAGGATGGACGAGGGGATGAGGATAAGGGACGAGGGAAGGGGGGATGAGGGGACATGTAGGGGATGAGGAGGAGGGACAAGGGACGAGTAGGGGACAAGGAGTAGGGGACGAAGAGGGGATGAGGAGGGGCATGTAGGGGAAGAGGAGGAGAGAAGAGGAGGGATGAAGGGACGAGGAGGGGACAAGTAGGGGAGGAGGAGAAGGGACAAGGGCACGAGGAGGGGACGAGAAGGGGACATGTAGGGGACGAGGAGGAGGGACGAGATGATGAGGAGAAGGGACGAGGAGGCTTAGCGTCAATACTGTGAGGTTACTTCAGTTCAGAGCTCAGCTTTATTTGTCAAATTAAAGCAAAGAAAAGGTCGAACCCTCACAGCAAAGTCCTCACTCTCTCACTGCTTGTCTCCATTGTGTCTCCTGTTGAGGAGACGGAGGAAGAGGAGGAGGAGGAGATTAAGTGGCCACTCGCCTCTCTGAGCCCTCCTGCTGTTATTCTCTTTACAAAAGACGACGCACTCCAGCAGAAACACGTCCGGCTAATTAAAACACGTTGAGACGAATAAAAATGTTTGTTTCACTTTCTGGATATTAGTTAGATTTTCACTCTGGATGTTTTAGACACATTAATAACATTAACATTGTTTGAAAGAATTTTTGGATATATTTTCTCTTTTTGGCTAATTAAAAATATGCTTTTAATAGTTCACATTTAATACATTTATACTAATTAAAACAATAGATATCATTAATATTTTTGTTAAAATAGAAATAAAACAAATACCAATGTAAAAATGTGACCAAGTCTCTGTCAACATCCTGTTTTTTCACAAGAAAAGTCCAATTGAATTCAATGCATTGGAAGAAAACATAAAATAAGACATATTCAAACCACTAATGAAATGACATTTGTATAAATATCACCATTTAACAATATCTATAAAATAAGCACAACTCTTTGTCGAAATTCAACGTTGAATTAATGATGAAATCCCATGTTTGCATGCAGTTTCTCTTCTTAGCTCATCACCTCTACTTTCTATAGTTATGGATTAACCTTGTTATCTCAGGTATTTCGCCTTAAACTGAGAATTTGTCCATAAACTAAAGCTTGACCGCCTTTACAGCTTCCAGCTCAGATTGCTACTTCCTGTTTGTTGAGGACTGTTTAAGAATGACATTTTTATTCACAACTGAGGTCATACAGAGATTTCAAAGGCGCAACAAGCAAAGAGATGACATCTGCATTTTATGTTCGCTTTAAGGAGTGAGCAGAGGCCGATGAAGTGGAGGAGGAGGAAGAATCCTCCTCCTGAGCAGCCTGTTGAGAAACAAATGGCTTCAACCACAAAAGGAAACCATTTGGTGTGGTGGGGGGGGGGGGGGGGCAGACTGGAGGTCAGCAAGAGGAGCAGCATGTGGTCCAGACTGAGCTGGACTTGGTTTCAGGTTCACACTGAGCCTCACGACAGAGAAAACACCAGGTTTTCACTGCTTTAGTACCCTTGGTGAGCTCATTATTATCGTTATCATTATCATTATCATTATCATTGTCGTTGTCGTTGTCGTTGTCGTTGTCGTTGTCGTTGTCGTTGTTGGTGGTGGTGGTGTGTGTGTTGTTGTTGTTGTTGTTGTTGTTGTTGCTGTTGTTGGCTCTGTAGTTATGGGCTGGCAGAGCTTCATTACACCAACCAGCTGGAGGGGGAAACTACATTGTAACCATGGTAACATCAACATGATAACGTTAATGTAGTTTTATTTCAGTGTATTGGGGCTGACAAGTACTACATGTACTGCATGTCCTGCTGCATCAACAGTAGCAGTAGTAGTGGGGGGGATACACCTCAATGTGTGTGTGTGTGTGTGTGTGTGTGTGTGTGTGTGTGTGTGTGTGTGTGTGTGTGTGTGTGTGTGTGTGTGTGTGTGTGTGTGTGTGTGTGTGTGTGTGTGTGTGTGTGTGTGTGCATGAGATCAGATGCCACATCAGGACTTTGACAGCCTGGAGACGATCTGATGACCCAGAAATCCCTCGGAAACCCCGACACACATTCCATATCTGAGCTGGGGGGGAAAGCTACACGTTTACATCTCCATCCAAACAACGCCAGACAAATGTTTGACCATGTCCCCCATAACGCTGTCGGGTCGTGCAACAAAGACGCAGTTTACTTAGACAACAAACGCAGACCACAAGGGCTGTGATTGGTCAGGAAATAAACACGAGTGTTATGTACAACCTCGATGAGAAACACGAAAAAATTTATTTTAAGTATTTCATACGAGCTTTTCTGGTATTTTTTTACAGTTTCATTTATTATTTTTGACATTTTTTTCCAGTTTTAACTTTTTTCTAACTCTATTTATTCACGAGAATACATCACCTGTCATTTTAATCTTGTGCTCGGACATTTTATCAATCATCACTTTATTTTTATTGAAATTGAAAAAACACATCAGGTTAAAGCAGCGGTTTGCTCTGTTTGTTTGTCTCTTTGATTGTATGTCTTTTTGTTTGTCTCTTTTTGTCTGAAACAAAGTAAAGTTTGGTTAAAATTGAGACGAAGTGTTTTTAGACTCTCTTTAATCTCACTGTGATGTCAGCTCGGTGTAAGACCAGCAGCACCCCCCCCCCCCCCCCCGCCTGTCTGCTG
>NC_137629.1:3567053-3579553 GCF_963383615.2 Lipophrys pholis | reverse complement strand
GTGTGTGTGTGTGTGTGTGTGTGTGTGTGTGTGTGTGTGTGTGTGTGTGTGTGTGTGTGTGTGTGTGTGTGTGTGTGTGTGTGTTTTAGCTATGATATGAAAATGTGGGCTTTTTAAAAAAATGTTGTGCTTTTCATGTTGGGCTCGAGGACGACGGGGTCACGTCCTCGGTGTGGGAGTCTAGAGTCCCCAAAAAATAAATAAATAAATAAAAATAGGAGGAAAAATAAACAAAAAACACATGGTAAATATTTTATAGGCTCATTGCAGTGTTTTTAGACTTAATATATTTAAATGTGACTACTTTTAGGCCAACAAAAATAATAAATATTCAGCATTTTACTCCCGCCGGAGATGCAAGAAGAAAGTTCTCAAAGTGCATTTAGATCGACGTTTATGTGCAAAATAAGAAAAAAATAAAAATAAATGAAATCCACAGAAAATAATACCATTTGACATTTACCAAGGGGAAACTTGGTAACGCCTCAATTGGGTCAGCAGAGATTTGGGTTACCACGAACCAACCGGCTGTTGTGATGTTTTCTTCTCACTTTATTTAGCTCAAATGACAATATGGCTGTTTGAACTGTTGGAACAGAGAATCCAAAATAGGGTCCAGAACCCAAAGCTGGCGAAAAAGCATTCTCAATCATCACACATGGACAAAACAGAGTATACAAGTTAAAAAGATAGAGTTTGGCTTGCGGGAGGAAGCCAGAGTAGCACGGCAAGAACATGCAAACCCAACACGGAAAGCTTTAAAGTTCCTCCAGCAGAAGTAATCTTTAAACTGTCCTTCTCATAAAGGAGTGATTCTGTCCAGAGAATAAAGCAAAACACCAAAACCAGACCATCTCCACTCATTTCCTCTCATTTCAACCTGCAGTTTCCTAAATCCTTCATACTAAAGTCCAGAAGTTTACAGACAAACCAGAATCTGGATCAATTAAACTTTTTATGTTTCCTGACTGACGCCATCTTGGGAAACCTGCTGCAAGGGATTCTGGGATATCAAGGATGGCGTCGCAGCAGCGCCATACAAAATATCAACATTTGACCAAATCAGGGTGAAACAATTCCAGACTTCCTGAAAGAAAGAGTCTTGAAGCCACAAGAAAAGTCTGAAATGTAGTGAGACTGATGGCTGATGGTTTTTCCAGAGAGAATCCAGATGTGGAGAGATCCAGTGGACAAACGGGATCTTGTGACACAAAGCCTCGGGAATCTTCAGGAGTTTCTGTGTCGCAGAGACGTCAACAAACCATAGATGTCCCGCCAAATTAAAATGCTGGAAATACCAGTTTGTCTGAGTGTGATGACGAATTTTCTCCAGAAAGGTTTTGTATTAGAGATGAACGTCAACAACTGCAACTGGATCTACAGGTTTTATTCCCAGAGGATTTTTTAAAACCAAGAATCAAACCAAAGGATTTTGTCACTGTGACGTAACGGGGCTAACCACTGCTCCACCCTGGAGCCTGCTTCATTAGTCTGTTCTGGATCTTTCTAGATCTCAGTCTTCTCCTAACTGTAAAGTCTGTTTTTATGATCTGATAAATGTGGAATCGTCTGCATACAGACGAAAGAGAACTGCAGTGGAGAGTCGCACTGGATTTCTTTGGAAATGGGCGGCTGTGTAGAAAACCGATGGAATATGAATGGATCAGCGCTCCCCGGCTGCTAATGCACTCACACACATTTTAGTTGCAGTCGTTGTTGAAGCGTTCGGTCGATCTGACTGAACTGGGACATCGATGAGACGTTGAAATTGGTTCATTTACAGGATGAACTTAGCGTCGAGGAATCAGGCTTTTCTTCTGTGAATCGACTCATCGACTGTATTGATGAGCTCCTGTCGCCTGCAGGGAGGAAGAGGAGGAGGAGGAGGAGGAGGAGGAGGAGGAGGAGGCGCGGATGAGGAAGTGCTCGGGTTGTACGGATCGATCGTGGCAGTCCGTCGACGATCTGTGTGCTTCCCGCCTCCCCGAGCTCGTCCTTCTGATTCACTGCAGCTTGTTGTTGTGGTTTCAGATCAGCCGTTAAAACGCCGTTCAGCCTGAAGTGGAGCCGCCGGAGGAGACGCTCGCTCCGCTTCCACCTGCAGAGGCTTTAAATCCCCGGCTTCCAAAGCTCTGAAACTCCTCTCAGGCTTCGTGAGTTTCCACAGAACTCGTTCTTGTGGTACCAGATTACTTGGTGGGAGGAAGATGATGAAAGAAATGATTTATCCACTGGAGACTACGAGAAGAAGCAGAACCAAAGCAGCTGAGGTAAACTACCAACATGCAGACGTCTGATCACAGCGACAGGCTGCAGATTACAGAGACGCTCACACTGCAGCCAAACTGGAGTTCACTGAGATTGTAACCATTAACAAACCGACGAGGCTAATGCTAAAGCTAACAGGCTGTTTTTATCTGAGACAACAAAAAATAAAAGGAGAAACAAGCTTGAGGAAACTTCAATAACTGCAACAGTTACTTAGTTACTCATTACAGTTACTAATGCATTACCGGCCAGAGTGGAGTGAGAGAAACAACATTATGGTACAAGATTCATGTAGGACAAACAACAGGAGCTCACGGAAACGTCTGGAACTCTGACTTACTGATATTATCAAAGACAAAAGTAGCTCAGTTACAGGTAATCTATTACATAATGATCCCAACATCATTGTCATTGTTACAAAGTGAATAAAGCCAATATTCGGAGGCAAGACACAAGAACTTTAGCAAGTCTCATCTGATGTGTTGTTACTGCGTTGCACCATGGGAAACACAGCAAAAGAAAACAGCAGTGGGAAGGTGAGACCCCCCCCCACCCCACCCCCATCCCCCGCTCCCCCATCAGGCCTGTTCTGTGGACAAATCAATGGCGGCGTTGGCTCAGAGCAGCGGCGGCGTTTACTCAGTCTCTCCGATCAATGCTGCTGTTTACCGAACAGATTCGATGTTCATACGCGGCGACAGGCGGACAGCTAATTATTATACAGAGCTGATCACGAGGAAGAGCAGCAAAGGAAGAATGAACATCAGCAGAATAAGCAGCGGGCAAAAAGAAAACGTCTTGTCGTGGAGACGGTCGACTGCCGGCGGGAGGTAAACAACAGGACAGAGAAACTTCGGTGTAAATAACGAGTGAAGGTTTACTTCAGTGTGCAGAAGTTCAGTCACTCCTCAGTCGGCCTCAAGAGGTTTACTCACTGTTTGGACTCAGTTATTTTTGTTTACACAACTCAAGACACCATCTTGTGGTACAAAGTGGTATTGCAAGACTGGAGAACAATATCTGATTTGCTATATCATTAGATTTCCTTTCAGCAAAATAAACATCTTTGAGCTCGAGTTGTGAGCGTTATCTCACTTATTATTTTTTTAGTCAATGTTCTTTTGCAAATAAAGCCCCTTAAAGGAAAAGCTGAGAGCGTCACAAGCTTCTCTGCTCACTTTTATATGTATCATCAGTGAAGTTTCCCTTGAATCTCTCCTGCAGGGCTGCCATGGGTACTTTTCACTCTACCTGTGCTGCATGTGTCAATATTTCATCAGGTACAAACGCCGGAGGAATCCAGCGGCCAGTTGTTACGACACTTTGAAAACATTTTTATGCATTTTTTAAAAGAGTGTTTTTATAATACTCCAACGCCCGCCAGGGAGAGATCAAACAATGAAACGCAGCTGCCGAGATTTCTGACATTCCTGGCTACACAAACAGCCCCGAGTTCAAAGGTCAGAGGTCACTGCAGCCCTCCCCCCCCTTATAAAAGACGAACAAACATTTGGGCACCAGCGAGGGAGGTGAGGGAGGTGATGGAGGAGAGGAGCCGCCCTGGAACCAGAGCTCATTCAAAGTTAATCAAACTTCTAACTTATTTAAATCTGCTGTTCTTCTGTGCCGCTCTGCTTCGCGGGGCAGCAGGCTGCTGACGGAGGCTTCTAACCACCAAACACTGCACTCCGCGGCTTCGTACGTCATCGTGGTTCTCCCACAGAGAAGATGTGGCACAGACGTCTAATGTTGCACCGATATCGAGACACCGATACCAGCGCCAACCGTAGGGTAAAATCCTGTTTTGTACAACATTTCACACTTGATTATACACCTTGTGCTGATCGCCGACCCGACTGTATCATATCAGCTTTTGATGAGATAAAGACCTTTTTGTATTTACTTTAGCGATGCTAACAGCGGTTTTAGCCCTTGCATTGATACCAAGATACCGATACCAACATCGTGGAATGTGTCCAACGATGTGAGCAGGTACCTGCATGGAAGAAAGTACTGGGATACATCACACCAGATATCCAAAGCTTCACATCAGCTGACATCAGCTGGCAATCATGCACCGATACCGATACCAATACCGATAACGATACAGTGTTTTCTTTGATTCTGTTGAGCCCACACTAAAAACGTTCAGATACCTCACATCCAATTCCATAAAATTTACGTCAAATGAATCTCCAGAGAGCAGCTGGGGAGCGACCCCTGCTAACGAGGAGAAATTTGAGTTTAAGATAAAGATACGGTGTCAAACATAAGTAAATACTGGTAGCTGCTAATTATTGCTCGTTCTGTAGGAAGTAGTGAAGCCAGGAAAGTTTATTCATATTGCAGATTTCATACACGGAGCAATTCAAAGCTCTTTACACAGAAAAAAAACCCAAATCCAACAAGTAAAAATGGATAATCAATCAGAGGCATAACACCACTCGGTGTGTCTTTTCACCTCACACAACCACGTTAGCTTCCTAACTTATTCACACTGTGACGGGAGAAACTTCCAGCCAGTAATAATGCGAAACGTCATCGCAGCCAATCATAATGTGACACGTCATCAGAAGGCGCGGGTGCAAGCCCCGCCCCGGACAAATCTGGCACCTACACCGGCAGTGTGTGTACTATCTGAATACTACTAGTGGGTCCAATACTTCACACCACATCAGACACCAGGTTTAGGAAAATATAGCCATAACTCAGATACATCACACCTGGCGGATGAAGATCAACATCGACCGCACAAACTTTCACTCGCAGCGGACCAGCTAATTAGCTTAGCCACTAGCAGTCCTGCTAAGCAGGAGCGTCGTTAGCTGCATCGAGAACAGCCACTAAAGTACCGCTGAACACAGACTATGTTCCCAGCTAGTGTATATTACATTCATATAATACAGACTGAAGGGATAACTAATTATTTCTCTTTATGCCGTTAGCAATGCTAAAGGAAAATGACACTAAGAGCTAATCTCGACCGTCACGAGCTAGCAGGTGCTTATTTAAATAATGACCTGATGATCTTTGTTTATAATTCATATACAAATGAGAAACAGAGGTCAAAGGGCAAATTAGAGGTGTATTTCTAAACCTCTGATCTCTGAGGTCAAAGGTCAAGGTGCCGCTCAGGTGTTTAGAGCAGTCAGCAGATAAAGCAGCATGTCAGCCTGCACACGATTACTGGATATAATGAGACGATTACACTCCGTACGACTTCACCTCTAATGCGCACACACACACTCACACACACACACTCACACACACACACACACACACACAGACGACTTGCAGCAGTGGAGGCAGTTAAGTGTTTCTCTGAGGCGTTTAGGGACTTTCTGCCTCTTCCAGCTGTCAGAACCCAAACTGAATGATAGACGGTGATTGGCTATGGCTGTGGAGCGTAGGAACGCACACACACACACACACACACACACACACACACACACACACACACATACACACACACTTTCCTGAAGCTGCTGGTGAAATATTCACTGCTGCGCTCACTAAAGGCAGCTCATCTGCCTGAAGACATTTACACCTCATTTTGCCAATTTACTGTGGCATCCCTCCTCCAGCCACACACACACACACACACACACACACACACACACACACACACACACACACACACACACACACACACACACACACACACGCACACCCGGTAAAGCAAACCTAGTTAATTCCAGCCTGAGTGTACTTGCTAAACCCACTCATTGCTTCTCTAAGGCAGCACTCATTCCAAAACTAATCGCTTAGCCAAAATACACACACACACACACACACACACACACACACACACACACACACACACACACACACACACACACACACACACACACACACACACACACACACACTCTCAGAGGATCTGGACAGTGTTATTCAAGTCAATTATGCTGAGCAGTGAGCTGAAACTTCATGTTTACATCAAGCCATTCAACTTACCCAATAATCCATAATAAAATAGCTTGAAAATAACATTTTCCAAACTATGTGAAAAACATACACCAATCAAGTAAATATGGGTTCAAACATTTATCTGCTCTTTATCTCTAATCAGGCAGAATACTGAGACACTGGGCTATTATTGATAAGACTCGTCTTTTTGAGTGATAAAAAATTGCTGTTGCATTGCTATTGCAAGAATTAATTCATAGTGAAAAGTAGCATCACTTTATGTAGATTATTTCTTTAGTTTTCATCTTAAAGCATTATAAAACAATAAAAATCAAGGCATAGAACAAAAAAAGGACGCTTCGTTGGGGATTACACAGCAGAATACAGTAAAGCAGTATTTTAGAGTACAGATCATTTTGAAAAACAGTGAAAATTTACATTTCCATGACTTTATAAATCCTCCCGGAGGACGTAAAAATCTGCATGAAGCGTTCAGAGTCGACCTACCTCATCTACATCAGGGCTTCTCTGCTAGGAGCAAACAGATAAAGTATTCCCTGCTTTATTTGGGTTTTAAATGTATACTTTACGTACATTTTCTCCTGTCTTTTACTTTAAATTCCTGCCAATTAAACATGTAATAGGTGCTGTTATTGTCGCTCCGGTTGTTTCCGGCATCTTCTGCGCTTCGATCAATCAAATGAGCCGATTCTCCGCGTCACAGTGACGTGGTAGTATTCTGGAGCCTCATTGGCCACAGGTGAAGTACAGTAATAAAGAACATAAACTATATATATATATTTATTGTTGTTTTTTTTTTTTTATATCATTTTATGTAATAGGTTGATGTAATGGGACACAGAATTATTTTAAAATTTCCTAAAAAATCTTGTTTTGTATATTTTTTTATTCTTATCTAGTTTGTTTGTTTGTTTTACATTTCTATGAGGAAAGCAGTGATGAAAAGCAACATTTGCTTCTTTCTGTGAAACACTTTTAAATGTCCGTCTGGTGTTTATATATGAGCACAGTCCCAATCCCAGCAGAAATCAGATTGTTAGCAACTTATGGAAAAGGTTTGTCTGTTAAAACTTCCATCTTGACGGTTTCACCTGGATTCAGTCAACATGTTCAAATAGTCATTAAAAGATTGTTTCAAGTGTTTATTTGTACTTTTTTAGAGGTTATTTTGAGTGTAATGATTGTTGCACCTGCTGTACAAAAGATTGAAGCGACAGGGGGCCTCAGTGTGGCTGGAGGCCGTCCTCCACACACACTGTCCCGCACACACACTGTCCTGCACACACACTGCCCTGCACACACACTGTCCCGCACACACACACACAGTCCTGCACACACACTCTGCCCTACAGACACAGTCCTGCACACACTCTCTGCCCTGCACACACACTGGGCCCTGCACACACTCTCTGCCCTGCACACACTGTCCTGCACTCACTGTCCTGCACACACACTGTCCTGCACACACATTCTGCCCTAGACACACACTCTCTGCCCTGCACACACACTCTCTGCCCTGCACACACTGTCCTGCACACACTCTCTGCCCTGCACACACACTCTGCCCTGCACACACTCTCTGCCCTGCACACACACTGGGCCCTGCACACACACTGGGTTGTCACGGTAACCCGCAGCTTCCCAGTCTGACCTCAGGCTGCTATGCAAAGCATCATGCAAAAGCAGATGAAATATGAGGTGTGTGTCGATGTGTGTGTCGATCAGACGTGCCCGAACATGTCTCTGCTCCGTCCCCTCCCTGCCTGTCACCGTTACCACGGCGACGCTGACAGACAACTTGAGTGGTGTTTGGTTTATGCGGCTTGGCTTCCAGGTGTGTCGTCGCTCTCATTCACCTCCATGTCGTCACCTGCTGCCTCTCAGCTCCACAATCCACACATACACACACACACACACACACACACACACACACACACACACACACACACACACACACACACACACACACACACGCACACACACTGGAGGAATCTGGCAGGTCAGGCCGTCTTTCCTTTAATTTTGCTGTTTTGTTTTCAATGTAACTCGCGCAAAAAAAAGGTTTATTCTGAAAACATGTGCAAAACAATTAATGTAGCTGCTATAGAACCACATTTTCAGACTGAATACAAAGACTTTGACCTGTTTCTGATGTTCACGTGTTAAAAGAAAAACAACTTTGAGTTGTAGCTTTTACTACTTTGATGATCATGAAATAAATAAATAAACAGATAAATAAACAAGCAAATAAATAAATACATACATACATACATACATAAATACAAACATACATATTTATTTATTTATTTATTTATATATTAAATTTTTAAATTACATATTTATTTATTGGGTTTTTTATGAATGTTTATTTTAAAAAATTACATCAGACCCTATTTGGTGTAAAAGACAAATTGATAAAATAAATATTAGATAATAGAAAACTGGTCTGAACTTTCTGTGAGTTCAGCAACAAACTGCAACAAGCCAGCAAATACTCAGAATCATCCGTGGTTTCATGAATCTGTCAGATTGAAGTTATTTTCCTGAGAACTATGTGAGGACATACAGGAAGTTTTTCCAGCTGTGCTTAGCAGTGATTGGACGCAGAGGGAAAAGGGGGTGGGGCCTGAGGGAAATAAACTGAGTCCCTTCCTGATGAAAGGAAGTTACATTTTTTTTTTGTAGAATTTTAAGAGCACACACACACACACACACACACACACACACACACACACACACACACACACACACACACACACACACACACAGGACCATTGAAACTCTCAAATCTCATTAGCAAACTTTCAAATCTGCTGATGTGGATTAAGAATGGATAAAGACTCAGCGGCTGCTCGGCCTCTTTCTCTCTTCTCTGATAATTTTGGATTTTTTTTGTGACTTTTTGCAGTGAATTAGAGGTCTAATCCCACACGGGGCATTTAAAGCAGAATTATTAAACCGCCAGGAGGAACTTTTATTATCACTGGATTTTATTGGGATGACTTATGAAACATAATCACTGTCAGATGCTGTTTATGCAACCCCATGATTTATTTAATACTTAGAAGGAGTTTAAAAAGGAACTTTGACGTGTTTCTGACGTTAGAGCAGAAACTAACATCTGTTCCCACTTCTGCTGCTCACTTGATCAACACAGCAAAAACTTTTCTGAAAGAAATGTTTGTAACTTTACAAAAAAAAAAAGCACAAAATACCAATAAGCCACACAAACACGAGCTGAGAGGCAGGAGGCAGTAATTCTCTCAATGTTCACTGTTACTGAAGCAAAGCTAAACGTTTTCAAGTGAAGACCGAGAACCTTCGTCCCGGTCGCAGGTCGTTGGGTCGGAGCCGCTGCAAACACAACTTTATGAAAACCGCTCCCAGGGTGGAACTTTTTGAAAACGTTCCGTCTCTGCGGAAACGGGGAAAACTTTACTTTTCTGAAACGCTGCTACTAGACAGTGCTTAGTAGTAACTTGTTGTTCTGCACATGCTCAGTGGCTGGACCATGACGATCGGTGGAACGAGATTCAAAAGGCAGAACAGAACCGGTTCTCACGCTACCGCCCACTAGTGGCCCACCATGAAAACTACAGCGTTTCTGCTCATCGTCTTTCACCTTTGGTGTAAACGGGGCCTGAAACTGAAAGTAGAACCACGGGCTCTTATATCTGCAGAAAATGAATGTCCACAGACTAACGAGGTCAAAACTAAACATCCCGACGGTTTTACAGATTTCTGATGTGAACCTCTGTCACCTTCTCTGTGGGCGCCGCCGTCCATCACAGGGGAGCAGAGAAAGAAAGAAACACGACAAGCTTCGGCTGCAGCTTTAACCAGATTCATTCAAACCTTCAGGGAAATTTTCTGCTTCCAGAAAAAGAAAAACGGAGAAAGGAAAAAAAGGAGGAAAAGTCACAGATGTGGAGCTGTGTGTTAACATCCGACCTCAATCCTCTAATTTAACCTCGGGAGATTAGGACGAGCCACTAATCCAGAGAGAGAGAGAGAGAGAGAGAGAGAGAGAGAGAGACTTGATTCATCATGTATTAGTTATGTATTTTTGTCTTTTTGTCTCTTTTTTCTTTATTGAACTATTTTGCTGCTCTGAGCCTGAAATCTCTAGTTTCTCCCAATAAAACAGATTGAATGAAGTTAAAATAAAGACGAGATGAAATGGAAAGAAGAGGAGCTGCTGAGGTCGGCCAGAGGATTAGAGAGAGAGAAACAGCTGTTCGGCCATTACAACACACACACACACACACACACACACACACACACACACACACACACACACACACACACACACACACACACACACACACACACACACACACACAAACACACACACACACACACACACACACAGCGTTTGAGGACCTAACTGAAGCCACTTTGAAAGACCGGCTCTATGAACTGAACTCACTGATCCTCACGTCAAATATTTACGGGAAATAAAACATTTCAGAGCCTCGACAGACGACAGGAAAACGTCTCGATGTGTCTTGATGCGTCTCACCCCCTAGTGGCTGAAGAAAGCATGACAGGAGCAAAGGAGCCAGGAAACGACGTTTTCTCGAACCGGCATCTTTAAAAGTTTGCTTGTTTTATTAATCTGAAAACACTCTAATCTTCACCTTCACCGTGAAAATGCAAAAGCTTGTTGGGTTTGTAGTTTTGGGTTTGAAGGGTCCTGCAGAGTTCGATTTTAACAATCTTCTAAGTTCATAAGGAGCCTAACTGTACAACATCAATCTAATAAACTTTGCTGTGTAAAGATGTTAGCGGTAGCGTTTCCTCTTCTGGTCTTTTATTTTCCAACAAAACACAGGAGGTGTAAACGTAACCACCAGGTGGCAGCACCGTCGCCGTCTCCACTAACATCCGACTGAACTTTATCACAGGTTGTTTTTGGTCTAAGACCACGACATCGTCTGTTCTGGAACCGTCTCACCGCGACGCAGGACCAGGATTTAGAGCCGCGACCAGAGACATGGCCGCCGTCCTCCCACTGCCGAGATCTCCCGTCTGCGACGGCCGAGACTCGCCGTGTGTCGGGGCCGTAAGCTGAACAGTACTTTGTTGGTGTTTGTATTTTCTGTGCTCAACTAAGACCTGACACAAATGATTTATTAATTCAAAATGCTAAAATGCAAAAATACTAACCTCATAGCTCCGCCCCTCGCTTGACCTACAAGTGGTTACCATGCCGACTAACAACACTAGGATACCAGCATCGTGTCTCTGCTCCAGAAGCTTCTGGCTTCTCCAATCTTCACATTCTCTTGTATTTTCATTGTATTTGATGACCCAGTCTGACCCAGATCACAAGTTTTCCTGCGTTTCGGATCCACAAAGTGATTTTTTTCTCCAACGTGTCCTGAACAGACACGCTGGGTGTTCTGACGGTCAGGTCTGCGCTTCATTCCTCTGCTTTCCGTCTGTGAAATCTATCTACAGGGTTTAAAGTGGCTTCGTGTAGACGGACATGCTTCGTGGTGCGGTTTTGTCTGCATGGAAATCATGTTGTAAAAGGAAATGTTTTGGTCTCCGTGTGGATGAAGTCTCATTTCCATCTAACCAACCACAATCCGACTTCTGAACGTTGACCTCTGAACTTTGGCCTCTGAACTCCCACCAGACTCTTCAAGACCGACTGTAACATGACGAGTGATGAAGAGACACAGGAAACAAAACACAACCTGCTGGAGGTGGAGGATGAAGAGGAGGAGGAGGTGGAGGAGGAGGAGGAGGTGGAAGACGAGGAGGAAAAAAGCCGGAGCGAGAGGATGAGGAATGCGGAGCAGATAAAGACAGAGGAGTGATGAGAGGGGGAGATAAAGAGGGAGGGAGAGAGAGAGAGGAGACGAGTGTTTCCCATCCAAACAGACACTTCTGATGATATGGAGAGAAAAAAAAGCCTCGTAAAAAGAACGACAACATCTCTCTCCCTCTCTCCCTCCCTCTCCCTCTCTCCCTCCCTCTCTCTCTCTCTCTCTCTCTCTCTCTCTCTCTCTCCATCCCTCTCTCTCTCCCTCTCTTATCTCCTCTCCACAGTCTTAGTTGAGGAAGGAGAGGGGATTCAAGGTGAAGTACAAGGCGGCCATATTAAATAAAAAGCAGAGGACAGGAGGGAGAGGGAGAGGAAAAAGAGGGGAGATGAAGGGAAGTAGATAACAGGAGGAGAGAAAACTGGGATAGCAAAGGGAGGAAGAAAGAAGGGACAAGACAGAGGATACAAGGGCAATTAATTAAAGAGGAAGGCAAGAATGAAGGGGGGGGAGATGAGGGGAAAGGAG
>NC_137629.1:3512053-3562053 GCF_963383615.2 Lipophrys pholis | reverse complement strand
CTCCTCCTGCTCCTCCACCGCCTCCTCCTCCTCCACCTCCTCCTGCTCCTCCACCTCCTCCTCCTCCTCCTCCTCCTCCTCCTCCCCCTCCTCCTTCTCCTCCTCACGGATGACCGACTCCTGCCCGAATACATTTTTAGCTGCCGTTTTGAAATTACTGTAATTTTCTGTGGAGAAAGCGGCTCCTCGCCAGCCGCCTAATGGCAGCCATTATGGGGTTTTTTCACCGACTGTGAGCGGCGGCAGGAAGTCGTCCGTCAGTCAAGCTGCAGGGCCGCGTGTTATTGATTAAAAAGCACCTGTTTTAGATCAGGATTGGGTTAATAGACTGTAACTGCAGTTCGGTGAACTCATTACGGTGTTTAGTGGGACGTTAACGGGTCCAGTGAGACAAGAAACACGTTTCCTCCCGCAGGTCGGGTTTTGTGATTTCAGCCCTGGAAGCTGGATTTTTAGTGGGTGGGTGGGTGGGTGGGTGGGGGTGGGGAGGGTGGGGGGCTGCTAAAAGGTTATTTTATATTTTATATTTTGGAGCATGCTTCGAGAGGACAGAGAAAGAAAATAAAGAAATCACTTACTTTTACAGACCCTGGTTTTCTGTCTCTTGGTATCATAAAAATTAAGTGAACAGTTGAACCAAAGATTGATTTTTTTTTCTCTTGGAGAATCACTTGAAGGATTTTTTTTTTTTTTGGCAGCGCGAGGAGTTAATAGATTTTGGTGTTTCTCAAAAACAAAATCAGATCTTGGAATGTTATCTAGTGACCTCCTCAGTGTTGCTCCTGATGAAAAGAGAATAGCTCCGTGTCACAGTGAAGACCAACCAAAGACACCAGCAGAAGCACAAACACTAAAAAACACAGGAAAGTTATTACTATGGCAACGGCTACCGCTATGGCTACGGCTACGACTATGGCAAAATACGTTTTTAAATAAAGCACCATGTTACATTTTAATTCAACAGAGTTACTGCGTTACTTACTTAACTCACTTAGCCTGGTGCTATCTTTAGCTTCACCATTTCCATAAACTCCAGTTTAATGAGGAGTTTCAGGATGAGCACCTTAATCCCCAATGGTCTCGTTCATACAGCAACATGAAAGATGTCAAACTCTACGTAACGTTAGCATTAGCCTGTAGCCAAAGTAGCTCATATTAGCATTAGCATGCTTTAAAAGCAGTTAGCATGTTTGTGGTTTATGTACTGCTTCTCATTGACATTAGATGTTTAATCCCTCAATCCACATGCTAATATCAGTTTATAGAGCATCTTCCACCTCTAACATCAGATTATAGAGCATTTTCCTCTTCTAAAATCAGATTATAGAGCATCTTCATCCTCTAACAGCAGTTTATAGAGCATCTTCCTCTTATAAAATCAGATTATAGAGCATCTTCATCCTCTAACAGCAGTTTATAGAGCATCTTCCTCCTCTAACAGACGTTTATAGAAAATGGTTCTCCTCTAACATCCAGATTATAGAGCATCTTCCTCCTCTAATATCAGATTATAGAGAATCTTCTTCCTCTAACATCAGTTTATAGAGCATCTCCCTCCTCTAACAGCGGTTTATAGAGCATCACCCCTCGAACATCCAGATTATAGAGCATCCCCCACCTCTAATATCCAGATTATAGAGTCATCTTCCTCCTCTAACATCAGATTATAGAGCAACTCCCCCTTTAACAGCCAGATTATAGAGCACATTCCTCCTCTAATATCAAATTATAGAGCATCTTCTTCCTCTAACATCAGTTTATAGAGCATTTTTCTCCTCTAACAGCGGTTTATAGAGCATCTTCCTCCTCTAACATCCAGATTATAGAGCATCTTCCTCCTCTAACATCCAGCTTAGAGTGTTTTTATGTTCACGATAAAATTTGCTGAATCACAACATGATTTCATCGTCATGTGATATAAACTCACCAAACTGTTCTGATCTTTGGAATCGGTCTGTGGAGAGCAAACACTCAGAGCTTATATAAACTGAGTGACAGGCAGGGCACACACACACACACACACACACACACACACACACACACACACACACACACACACACACACACACACACACACACACACACACACACACACACACACACACACACACACACACACACACACACACACACACACACCTCTTCATTCAAAGGGCAGAGCTCTCTATAGAAGGAAGGATTGTGCTGGATCGGAGGGAGGAAGGCTGGTCAGCACTATGAGTCAGGACACACACACGCACGCACAAACACACACACACACACACACACACACACACACACACACACACACTCAGGTTGTGGCGTCGCCATGGAAACGGACGAGGTGGTCAGCGTAAAACAGGAAGGACGCCACCGGACTGCTAATGCCAACGAACTGCTAATGCCAACGCCCAGACGGGGGGCTGGGGGGGGAGGGGAGGGGAGGCGGGACTGTCCTACCACCTATCATTAAACTTTGACCTTGTCGCTCTGGGTTTGCTAATAGATGCTCTTTGAGTGATATTTGACCTTTGACCTCAGTCCAGTTTCAGTCCAGCTGCCACCTGCATGTAGAGACGCTTTCATCTCAGTGTGAGCAGGTTCAAAGTTGACTGTGTGTGTGTGTGTGTGTGTGTGTGTGTGTGTGTGTGTGTGTGTTGTGTGTGTGTGTGTGTGTGTGTGTGTGTGTGTGTGTGTGTGCAGTGGCTCAGCAGTTCATTATAAAGTGACAGACTGATGCTCATGGAAAGAAAACGCAACGGGACTCGTTCGGACCAGCAGGTGTGTTTATGTTCTGAGCTGTTTTGAATCAGTTCTCAGTCCGGGTCCGGGAGTCCGGGAGTCCGGGAACCCCTTTAGAGGACCAGAGGGGCTTCAGGCTTTGTAGATACACCTGTAGTCTTGGGAGTATTTGAAGCTGAATTAGATGTGATCTTTCTTGCTTAGTTTTGAATCAAATGTTGGAAACTTTCCCTTCTTTCGGTCCCATCAGCTCAAAGCTGCTGCTCCGTTTGAGGCCAGTAACTTCCTGGACCAGCGGGGGGGTCGATAGTCCACCAACCGACCAGACGGCCTGTTAATAAAAGTTAATCAATGACCAGATGTAAAACAAACTATTTGCCAACAGCAGGCATCTCTCAGGATTTACTCAGAGAGATTACCTCAAAGAGTTTTGTTTTCCTGAAGGTGAACCTCAAAGCTTTTGGATCTTGTCCAGAATCACACGAGTTCAACCTCTGGTGACTCTGAACTGAAACTGAAAAACCCAGAAAAGAGTTTTTATGAGTAATTTATCTGCTCGCTTTTAATGTTTCATGAAATCATGAAAAATATTTAGTATCTTGCAATGGTCAACAGGTATAAAAAGGATATTACACTGTACCTGTTCAATCGTGACGTTTTCTTGACATTTTACTTCTTAGTTCTTCCTACTAAACAAAACCTGAGTCAACTTTTCACCAAACGGAAATGAGTGAAATTTTACTTGAGTGTTAGAAATCAAATTTATGACAAATTTATGGATGAAATGTAACATTTTAAACACTTTTTGTTTCATAAATGTGTGTAAAAGTGATATATTTATTTTAACATTGTTGCCCTAGTGACGAACGTTGCCATGGTGATTGTTAGCGTTAACGCTGTCGATAAGGTTTGTGTATAATGAGTCGACTAAAGAGTGAAGGTGGGATCTACGGGACTAATACAAGATACACTTTCTCTCCATGTGTGAAGGATGGAGATGAAGATGGGATACAGCCCCCCCACCCCCACCCCCACCCCCAAAAGTGAATGCACAGAGCGCCACGGTGACAATTAAGCAACATGTTTATTGAAATAAAATCTTTTTTTTTAAAGAACTGTAAAAAACAAGAGCAAGACTGTACATTTATTCCCCGGTGACGACGTGGGTGACAGAGAGCAGGTGGAGGTGATGGAGGCAGAGTTGATATGAAGTGTGACGCCCGGCGTCTCGAGTGTTAACGGGATGAACGTTAACCCGGCAGGAACTCCGCTAACGCCTCCAAACAAGGACAACAAATCCTGCAGCTTCATGTTCAAAGTGTACGATGGCCGAGACAATGGGAGGAAACAAAATTATACAAAAAAAAAAAAAAGGTGAAGCGAGAAGCGAGTGAGTCTTTGGTTGAGATCATCAGACGGTGAGTCTCTTTGAAGCAGGAACACAATGCAGTGAAACGTCTTTGGTAAAGGTACGGTATGTAAGATTCACGTTGCATTGTTGGCAGCTGGCTGGGCACAGCGTTAGCACGTGCTGCTTCCACTTTGTTGTTTGACTTAAAAACAACTAAGTTTAATGTGGCACAGCAGCAGAAGACAAAACAATCGGGTCAGGGGTGTGTCTTTTCCAATATTTGGTCAAAACATACTGATCTAAAACAAGTTATTATACGTGTAATGTAGACAAAGCTTCAGTGCTCGAGTTAAATCCTCACAGTCCCTATCAAGCATTGCGCTAAAGTTTTCAATTAAGACCAAATGTATTTAAGTTGCACGACTCTTTAAATGAGGCATGGGATATTTGTATTTTAATCATGAATTTGCTTCATAAGAATCTTTTACATGCGGACACTGGTGTGCTGATAAAAGGCTAATAGCATTAGCAATCATCTATTCAGCCTTTTGAAATTTAACGCCTCAAATAGAAAGAATTTAGCTTGTTTTCTTTGGGTCCCACTGGAATCTGGTCGTCTTCCAACAATTTGGAAACTTCTCAGCCAAAGTAACTCTGCACTCTCTTCTGGGACAAAAGCGGTATTACGCGCCGCCACGAGTTAGCTAACGAAGGACGATTGATTCCATTGTTAATGATTCCTTAAAGGAACAGCATGTAAACTTTAGGGTGGCAGAGTCATTTAGTTTTTATTTAGAGTAAGTTAGACTAAAGGCAGGAGAGTCTGGTGCTCGCCCGTTAACATTAGCGCCCGTTAGCGTGCTAACTCCTACCAACAGCAATGAGACGTCAATAAAATAATTATTGTGTTTTTAATTTTGCTTTGTATTAAGTTAAAAATGCTACATACTGTACCTTTAAACCCAAAATAATACATAATATTCCACCTTTCAGCTCACACATGATGCACACAGTCGATGTAGCAACATAAAAAAACATCAGATGAAAAAACACAAAACATAACAGAAAAAAAAACATCTGACATGTCGTTCACAACATATATGTACAGTCACCACGACACCTCGATTGTCTCCATGGTTTTCACAGTGCACGTGACATTTTCCTGTTTCACAGCCGCCAAGTTCGTGAAGTAGCCACAACATTTCAAAATAAATGAATACAAACAAAATAAAACTACATCCACCCCCATTGTACATTAAATAGAAAAGAGCAAGGCACTCTGGGTAAAGCAAGGTGAAACCGGGCGCCTGGAAAATTACCTGTCATTAATCTGTGCAAACAATTGACTTTTTAGCCCCGGTGATTGGGAACACGGCAAAATTAAAAGTCGTATTTCAGCCAACCTGACAAGGAGGTGCAGAGGTTAAGAAATGGTTGTATTTCGTCTTAGTGTACCTTTTCCTTCATTGCCTCGTTTTTACAACCCCCACTCCCTCATCGCTCTAATTCCCCGTCTTTCTTTCTCACTACTCGCTCCCCGACCGAGCTGCTGAAATTACCTTAAATTGGTCCGACCTGGATGGAAACACTCTGAAGTGCTCAAGAAAGCCAACACACACACACACACACACACACACACACACACACACACACACACACACACACACACACACACACACACACACACACACACACACACACACACACACACACACACACACACACACACACACACACACACACACTCACACACAGGAATTCACAGTCACTCTTTGTCACACTTCAACAAGCTGATCCGGCCGTAAAGAGCAGCTTTAAACCTCGAGTCGGCGGCTCTCCAGGACAGAAAAAATAAAGAAAAAGAAAAACACATTCAGACTTAATGAGGACGTCAGCGCGGATCTTTCAGAGGATTGAAAACACTCATGAATTATAAAGCAGGAAAAACTTATGAGCTCCTTCATTTAACCCGCCATGAAACGGTGGAACTGAACACAAATGAAAGAAGTGAGGAACACGGAGAGGTTAAGTGTGGACTCGTCTGGGACGTCCAATATCAGCGGTGAAGTGACTCCAATAAGTCTCTACTAAATTCACACAATGTGCTCCGATAACAGATACTCTTCATTAAATACTCCAGAACTCTGAACGCAAAGGCTCAACGCGAGCATTGTTCTAATGTCCATTTCATTAGGTTTACTGTCACCAAAACATCACCTGGTAAATATTGGTAAACTCATATTTGGTCTATCGCTCATAGAATCCTTCATATTTTTGTGCATTTTCGGGGCGGTCCATGTTTGCAGTTGAAAACCAAACAGAACAGAACAGAACAGAAATGGTGAACAAAACCAAACGATAAAAGAAAAGAAACCCCCACAGCGTTTGGAGGTGGGTGCTGTGCAGGGTGGGTGGGTGGGTGTTTGGGTGGTGTTAGGGATCAGTGCACCTTTGGTGGAAGGGTATCGGCTGTGCCAAATAAGTCCCGGCTTGACTACCACACCCGGTTGGTCCAATAGATGTTCCTGGGGTACACTGCCGTGTTTGCGTAGTCTCCTACCTGTTTGTTGCTGTATTTGGGAGGGTTGGCCTTGTAGCTGTAATCCGAATATTGGTCGGAGCCTGTGGAGTTGTTGTCGCCCGTCCCTACGAAGGTGTTGGTGGCGGGGAGGTCCTGAACGGCCTGGTGCTTCTTGGAGGCGGAGGGCGACTGTGGTTGAAGCTGGATTGATGGGAGCGGGGAGTTGGAGCGGTAGTGGCGGCCCAGGTCGGGGCTTCCTGGTGGGTAGTTGAGGGGCAGGTGGATTCTGGGACTGTCGTTGACATTGTCGTTGATGAGATTGAACTTGAGGCCCTTCTGTAGACTGGCCTCCTCGTCCTCCTCCAGCGGCTTTGCTGGTTTTGGAGCTTTGCCCTTCTTGCTCTTTTTCCCTTTGCCATTTTTGGGGCCCTGCTTGGGAGCATACAGGTCCTTGCTCTCCTTCTTACCGGCCTGATAGCCACTCTTTGTATCTTTCTGCAGCCGGTGTCTGATGACCACCACAGCCACGATGACCAGAATCACACCGGCGATACCGGCGAGGCTGCCGTACAGGATGTTGCTGCGCTGACCGAGGGCGTAGTTGGGATCTCCAGCAATATCCCGGTCCAGAGGGGTGTAGAGGCTGTGTCCAACCAGCGCCTCGATGAGAGAGACATTGGACTTGGTGTCATTGACAAAGACATGGACCAGGGCAGTGGTGTGACGTGGAGGTTTGCCTTTATCGCTGACCTTCACTACCAGCCGATGTAGCCCGTTGTGCTTGCTTTTAAACTGCTGAGCCAGTGTGATCTCCCCGCTGGTTGGTGAGATCTGGAAGAGGCCGAATGGGTTTCCGCCCGTGATGCTGTAGTCCAGCTCAGCATTGAGCCCAGCGTCCATGTCCTCAGCCTCGACCACCTCCACAGGGGTGTTTGGCTGGGTGCCAGGGGGAAGATGCTTGAAGGAGGAGTTAGCTGGTTTGGTGATGTAGGGAGCATTGTCATTATCATCCAGAACATTGATGGTCACACCCACATAGGAGGACCGGGGTGGATCGCCTCCGTCGACAGCCTTCAGGCGGAAGGTGTATGTGCTTTCCTTCTCACGGTCAAAGGATATGCTGGATAAGATCGTTCCTGTGCCATTCTGAATAACAAACTTGCCGTCATCTGGCTCCACGAACACAGTCACTTCGGAATTCTCTCCCTTGTCGGCATCAGTGACAGTCACAACACCGACAGGATTGAGTGGAGGCATGTTTTCGATGACCGAGAAGCTGTAGCCATTCAGCATGAATTTTGGGTCATTGTCATTGCGGTCCAGGACGTTGATCACCACTGTGGCGGTTCCAGTTTTACTGGGAACGCCCTTGTCAGCAGCTGCCACACAAAACCGATACTGCTCGGTCTCTTCCCGGTCCAGCAGGTTCTTCACTCGAACCTCCCCTGTGTTTGCGTCAATTTCAAAGAGCCGAGTGGCAGAAAGCTCCACGATGCTATAGACGAGCTCTGCGTTGGTGCCACTGTCTGCGTCCGCCGCCACCACATCCAGCACTTTGTCACCGGGTTGGTTCCCCTCCGCAAAGTCCACCTCCAGCAGCGCGGGGGAAAAGGTGGGCGTGTTGTCATTCACGTCTGTCACCTGAACCTTCAGGGAGTTGGTGCTGGACAAAGCTGGGTTTCCAGAATCCACTGCAACGATTTCAATCCTGTAATCCTTAACGCGCTCGTAATCCAGCGGGGTCGTAGTCTGAAGGAAATATTTCCTCTTCCGATCATTGGCCGACTCGCTGGCAGGTCGGAGCTGAAATGGGACGTCACCCGCAACCACGCATGTCACGACGGCGTTCTCCCCCTCGTCACGGTCCGAGACCTGAACCAGCGCCACCGCTGAGCCAATGTGCGTGTCCTCAGAGATGTTGGCGACGCCGTTCTGATGCGTCACCAAGCCAAAACCACGGATCTCAATGGCCGGTGCGTTGTCATTCTGGTCCTTGATGTTGATCGTAACCATGACCTTCGACCCCTTGGAATTGGGTCCGCGGTCTCTGGCAACCACAAAGAACTTCAGGAAGTTCTCTTGTTCTCTGTCAATCAGATTTTTGACGTAGATGATGCCAGTGGAACGGTCAATCCGCAGAAGCCTCTGGACGGTTTCCGACGCCTGATGAAGGCTGTAGTCGATCTCGCCGTTGGTGCCCGTGTCGGCGTCGTTGGCTCGGACCTACAAAGACAGACATTGACAAGTTACGTATTTCCTGTTTCTTTAAATGCAACTAGCGTTTCTTCATAATGTTTAAAAGAAGTTTCACTTCTCATCAGAGGCTTCATCAGTCCGGACTAACCTAGTTAAGGGACTTTATTTAGTTGGCATTTGACCCATTCTATTTATAGCTGGCCACATGTGAGGGGCAGTGGGAGGCCAACTGAGCGTTGGGGGATTAGAGGCCTTGCTTAAAGGCTGAAATGGGGATAGTGGTGGGGTGGCTTTAATTTTTCACATCTCCTGAAACTGAAGAAGAAAAAATTAACCCACTTCCACCCACAACGTGCTTGTTATTGCAAAAACATCAATTGTAGATTTCGTTGAATAAAACAATGGTTCTTGTGTTGCTCTGCTTGAAACGTGATGGAAATACAAAATAAAGAGTGCAGCCGCTTGCAGCCAGATCTCAGTCAATCTGCAGTCAAATGTCACTGGAAGTCTGAACGTCCCACGGCCCGTTATGATCTCACTGACGGTATCATGATTATTGTGCTCCCTTGACTAACAGAGAAGTCATGACCATTGCTAATGTAACACTACAAAGCCCGTTATGTTTTTCCTGGGGGGTGGGGGGGGCATCCGGTGTGTGAAACATAATAGATCGAAGACCAAAGCTACACACACACACACACACACACACACACACACACACACACACACACACACACACACACACACACACACACACACACACAACAACAGCTAACGGCCGTGCAGCGGGTCGTTGGCGTCTAATGGGCAGATGAGTGAATGTTAATGTTCGTCTCATTATCAGAAAAGCCCCGGCTCCTCCGGGCCCATTAGGACAGAACGACGATTAGAATGACGAGGACGAGCCGGTGTGAGCCACAGTCCAGCTCTACACACCCAAACCCAAAGTAAATGGAGGTAATTAGTCAATTAGGGGGTACAAGCAGTCAGCAGAATATCACTTAGATATTGCAGTCATTGGGAAGGCTTTTCCATCCACGCCTCTAATACTTTTTAATTGTGTCGATGCCATGGCTGCTGCTCACAGATGTAGGTCGCTGTGCAGCTCCACATGAACTAGTTGTTGAACAGCTGATTTAAACGTCCCAGGTGCTGCTGGTTCAGCGTTTGTGTGGCCTCACCTGGGACCTGAGGTAATGTAATTAAGTTTTTTTTATATTTTAAGGCCATTATTCCTTTTAAAGCTGAGCTCGAGCCAAGTGAGCACTCAGCAAAAATAATTCTGCTAAAATGCAAAAAAAAAAAAGAGAAAAATATTGGTTTAAACAAAAGCAAGAAGAAGAGAAATCCTGGCACAGAGATAAGATGATGTGAGTCTTTTTAAATAAGCAATAAAACTTGTCTTGTTTGGGCCAAGGACACAAATCTGTTGGAGATTCAAATGGCAACGCCAATGATTTTAAAGTAATGGTTTGACATTTGGAGAAATGTTCTCAATCACTTCTTCATGCCAAGTTTTAAGAGACAATACAGGATCGTCTGGAGACTTAATGTGAAACAACAGTAAGAAGGCAGCGAGCTGAGCTGACTGAGCTCGTCCAATCCAAATGCAGAATCGGTAGACGGCTGAATGTTGGACGAATGTGATTTAAAACAAAGACTGAGAACTGCAAAGAAACATTAGCTTTTCCATTCATAAATATTAGAAGCTGTGCAGCCGACAGCAGCTGATAACGGCGGAGGAGCAGGTCGTCTGTTCGTCTCTTCAAGGAACCAGCAGCTTCAGCCTGAAGTCAGTCAGCTCAGCTCGGCCTATTCTTTGCATGAAGACGGAGAATTACTGTGCTGACTCGTCACTACAATGAATATGAAACTGCTGTGCAACTATCAATCAATAAATCCATCAATCCATATCCAACCATCAAAGCCTAACTAGCTTAGATTGGCTTAATGTTAAAAAAAATTGTATTCTCTAATATTTGTATTGTTTTGTACAGTTTACATGTATTTTATCGACAGGATTTTTTCCCGTTTTGTTGTTCCAACGACAGACAAACAACAAACAAACAAAAAAGAGCAAATGAAAACAACAATTAAAGGGCCAAAAGTGAATGTTGTTGTTTGGTGGTGTAACAGGCTGCAGTGGACTGATGATCTGAACTGACCGGCTGCAGCTTCAAAACCATCCTACAGACCAGCTCCTAAAGGCCTGTAGGCCAAAAGCATAAGACGGGTATTTACGCACACGTCTATTTACGCGGTCAGTGGTCAGCTGCTGACGGGGGCGGAGCGGCTCTGGCTGGTGACGAGGGTGGAGCGGTGCTGCTGACGGGGGCGGAGCGGCTCTGGCTGGTGACGAGGGTGGAGCGGTGCTGGTGACGGGGGTGGAGTGGCAATGGTGAATGGGGTGGAGCGGTGCTGGTGACGGGGGTGGAGCGGTGCTGGGGACGGGGGTGGAGTGGTGCTGGGGACGGGGGTGGAGCGTTACTGGTGACTGGGGTGGAGCGGCGCTGGGGACGGGGGTGGAGCGGTGCTGGTGATGGGGGTGGAATGGCACTGGTGACGGGGGTGGAGCGGCGCTGGGGACGGGGGTGGAACGGTGCTGGTGATGGGGGCGGGGGCAAAGCCGCACTCTCCAAGGCCACCACATCATGTAAACACGCTTTATCTCCCGGTTAACCGTTAACCAGCCAGACTGTTTACAACCCTGGGAAGTTCCATCGTCTTGTAAAGGAGCTATTAGCGTTTATTCCAGGAGGAATCAGATCATCCATCACAGTTTAAATCCTGTCTGCTTTGTTGTTGGATAAATTACAATATAATTACATCCTAGTGCAGCCTGGACTCTTTTCATCAGTTTGGGCTGCCTGAGCTTGTTTCCGGAATAAAACCAATTTTTTTTAAATGATTCTTAATAGAAAGCTAACATTAGGTAACTCATCACAGTTTAATAACCTCTAATGTTTAATACAAACAGGTTAATAAGTGATATATAAAGGTAGAAATGATCAATTAAACTTGAAGATAAGTTGCTGATTCTCACATCAACAGAGTAAAACAATTTCAAGCATATTTGGTAATTTCTTAAACACATGTCAATGTTTTCTCTCGATTGATGTTGGAAGTGGGTGGGGCTAATTTACAATCCAGTGATGTCACTGGGTTAAAGGACCAATCAGGTGCAAGAGCCACATTTGAATCATGAAGCCAGGAATGTGTGACTCTGAAGAATTTGTCATTTTTGTTGTAAAATGCTTAATTTCTGATGCATAAGGCAATAGTTTACTTTTACTTTCTGAAAAACACCACAACAACAACAACAATAATAATAATAATGTTTATTATTATTATTATTATTATTATTATTATTATTATTATCATCATTATTATTATTATTATAATGAATTGTATGTGTATAGTGCTTTTTGAGACACGACATCATCACAATCATCAATTTAAAGCATTTTGTTCAGATTTATGAATAAAAAAGCAAAACATGTTTTGTAGAGTTTAATTTTGTCAGTATATATTTTTGGTTCCTGTTTATTTAAAACACTTAAATTCAAGATTACTAAGATATCTATAAATTAAAAGATAATAGGTGTTTTTATTTGCTTGATAATGAAGATTAAAGCCAAAAAGTACAAGACTGTCAAATTGTATTTATTTTCAAGACTTTTCAATGGACTGTATTTATTCATAATTATGGAATTCCAATGAAGAGACGATACACAAGCTTTAAATCTCCTTTTGATTCTATTAATTCTTATGTGGGTCTTTTTGAGATCGTTTCGATAAAGAAAGGAAGGTCAATGTTCCCCTCTACCTAAAGTTTCTCAAAGACTTTCAGAGTTTCTCCATTGTTGGACAAATATGATGATTTGGAAGCTGAAGATCTCTAAAATTTCAAACTGCAGAATGACGATAAAGGTTAAAATGTTCTTAACGCAGCAGCGGTGGAGGCGGCGGTGCTCCTTAGAAGAGCGAGTCAGGGGGTGGGGACGGACATTTCTGCGCTGCCATTGGGCGGTTTAAGCAGGTCAGGGCGGCGAGCCGGCGCCGTCCCGCCGCCTCGGCCTCAGCGTCGCTCCTCAAACGCTCGCTAAGTGAAATGAATTCTGCAGCTCTCTGAAACGCAATGAGCCACATCCAGAGCAATAATACCAATAAGCCGCGTGGATAATCTCATGACTGACTCAGATTAAGTCATGCACGGCGAGCCGGGAGCCCGGCCGGTCGCTCAGCGAGGGAAGAGGAGGATGACACGCTGAGCTGCGTTTCCACGCCGCTCGGAAACATTTCTGGCAAGGCATTTGAATTTATGAATGAATAAACCGACGGAGGTTTGGCTTCACGATGGCGGCGGCGGCGCTCAGCTGGGAGAGCGCCTCGACTTCCAACCCCGGAGCCCCGGTTTGACTCCCCGTTTAACTCTGAGGGTGTTAATATCAAATACATGGAACTCAATACAGCTTCCAGTGGTGTGTGTGGGTGAAAATGATTGGAGCCTTCTGGAGCAGTAAACTGCAAATAAACAGGCAACAGCTCCTCTGGTCATTCACTCAATATACAACTATGTCATAAGAATATTTTAACAGTTGTGACAAAAAGGGAAGAAAAAGAGTAATAATGAAGGAACCTGAGTGACTGTGAGTCGGTTCGTCTACGTACATTACGAGTGATGAAATACCTTGAATGCTCGTGTCGAGTGTGTAAACACACTTTGTATTCTTACATTGGACATCGTCGATAAAGACGGAGTGTAATGCCTCAGTCGACCCAGTTGTTCAGTCGAGTTTAGAGAGAAAAGCTCGCCGCTCTGTACCGGCGTCGTCTCCTAGCGACGGCCCTGTGGCCGCAGGGGTCAAAGTAGAAGTTGAATCAGTGGTTAATATGTGACGCCCTGCGGCGCTCCCACGGCCCACTCAACTCTCTGACCCTAACCCTCTGTACGGTAACTGAGCAGGGAGAACGCTCCGTCCAGCTCCGTCCAGCCTCGCCGTGTGGCGGACTCCCTCCACACTTTACGTCCTGGCGCTTCTTTTAATTACGAAACCTGAAGAAAAGGTGTTTTCATGAGGCTGTCAGCTTCCTGCCGCTCATCCTGACGTCGCCCCGGGCAACGGGGGAGTGTCCTTCCTGGTCTTTGAGGCTGCTCGCTTCAGGGGACACCTGATCCTCTGCCTCCTCCGCCGTTCACCACTTCATCCAGCTCCTCCTCCTCTACCTCCACCTCGTCTCCACCAAGGCCTCCTTCTTCTCCTCCTGCCTGGAGGACAAACTTTCTTTGTCCATTTCTATCTCTCTCTCTCTCTCTCTCTCTCTCTCTCTATGAGCTGAGATAAAGTGGTGAAAACTATCGTCTGCAGTTCAGCCTTTCAGCCGTTCACTTTGTTTTCTCTGATCATGTTTTTCCTTGATGTTGTTGTTTCTTCTGCTGCCACCAGATCTGACGTAATGTTAAAATAATAAAGTGAAATACGATCTGCTGGCATCACAAGACGAGGACATGTAGAACATGAGGACAAACAATTGGCTACACATTTTTACTTTATTTTTTGCAAGATGTAGATGGTGAATGTTGATGTTGCAGTAAGAATTAATTTTCAATGCATCAAGGAACCCTCGTGAAAATAAGAGGGATGACTTTTGTGTTTTGCCAAAGAAAACCATGAGCCAGAGTCATGAGCCAATAGCTGTGAGTCATTTCTTCATTCTGCTGCTGGACCTCAGCAGTGGAGACGTACAGACGGATGAATGGACACTAAAGCTCTATTGCACGTCTCCAGCTACTCTACAATGTGGAGATTCGTATCGTCACTGGACTCACGATACGATACGGACCTCGATACGTACAATACACGAGAATTTGTACTCCCATATAAAGCCTTCATATCAATAACAGTATTGAAAATATCTTATAATAGGAGGTACATTAATCATATTGGCCCAATAGTTGAAAATCCATTTGATTGATTGTGATGTTCTTATTACTGATGCTCTGATGCTAACGTTTCTGCAGGTGAACGGGAGTACTGCATCGCGAGGTGGCAATGTTTGGAAACATCTTGTGTTCTGTCCATTTCATTACTCCAAACTCCTAAAAAATATCTTTCTCAAGCCAGACGTCTGCTTTTAAAGATGAAGGTGTTGATTATATCTTCCCGACATTAAATTCGGCCACCAGAAAACCTGCGCTGCTCA
The DNA here is from genome assembly GCF_963383615.2 of Lipophrys pholis. Classification (NCBI taxonomy): domain Eukaryota; kingdom Metazoa; phylum Chordata; class Actinopteri; order Blenniiformes; family Blenniidae; genus Lipophrys; species Lipophrys pholis. The sequence goes on along the minus strand of NC_137629.1, from coordinate 3,547,060 downwards.
GACACCTGCTGCGACGACTGGGCGGACTGGGCGGACTCGGCGTCCGCTGTCAGAAGGGATCGATATCGGCAGCTGGTACAACAACAATAAATGTCTGTGGGTGTTTTCCTCTATTGTGTTTTAAGACATTTGGTCCCTCATCCAAGTAGCTTCTGACAATAAAGTTTTTTTAAATGTCCAACTTGGTGTTTTAACTGGTGGCTGCCTGTCTCTGAGTTTGACCTGTGATTGGACACCCTAGATTCACCCTCGTTCGACTGTAAGTCAGATAAAGAAAATGGACGTGACCCACCTGCAGCACCGAGTGTCCCAGCGGACTGTTCTCGGGCAGTTCGGCCTCGTAGTGACTCCTCTCGAACTTTGGCGCGTTGTCGTTCTGGTCGGTGACGGTGACCCTGAGCAGAGCGCTGCTCGCCCTCGGCGGCCGCCCGCCGTCCACCACACGGATGTTCAGGTCGTACGAGTCCTTCTTCTCGCGGTCCAGGTTGCCCATGACGACCAGCTGGGGCAGCTTCTCGTCCGAGTCCAAGGCGACCTGCAGGTTGAAGAGCTGGTCGGCGTCCGGCCCCGTGCTCAGCGAGTACTCGGCCACGCCGTTGGCGCTGGAGTCCCTGTCGGTGGCCATGGGGACGGCGAAGTGGGCGCCGATGTGGGTGTTCTCGGGGATGGACAGGGTGAGGATGGGCGAGGAGAACTGCGGCGTGTTGTCGTTGATGTCCAGCACCTCGATGCGGCCTTCGATCAGCCGCGGACCGGTACCCAGCCCCTTCACCATGTCCGTGATCGACACCTCAAACTCCAGGAAGCATTTATCGCCCTCGAACAGGTTCCGGCAGTCCTTCAGCGTCTCGCGGTCGATGGGGATCTCGGTGGTGTAGATCTCCCCGGTCTTGCCGTCGACCCTCAGGTACGGCGAGCCCACCTCCAGCTTGTAGAGGTGTCCGGTGTCGGGGAGGCCCTGGTCCGCCGCCAGGCTGCCGATCTGCGTGTTCGGCGGCTGCTCCTCAGGAACCCGGTACAGAATGTCGGTGGGCAAGGCGCCGCAGGGCGCCAGCGAGACGACGACCAGGAACGCCACCACCTCCCACCTCAGCGCCGCCATGTCTCGGCCAGACGCCACCGTTCTGAGAGAGAGAGAGAGAGAGAGACAGCAACCAGATCAGCGGCCATCAATCATCCCGCACAGTGCAGAAGGAGCCACATTTCACTGGTGAATAACAAATAATACGACATTTAACCACGGCACTGATCAATAACATGTACAGGTTCCTGCGTTTCTGTCCAGTTATAATACATGAGGATGTCAGAGGAGCGTAAGTGACCCTCAACAATAATAACATCAAGAACTTTCCAAAAATACAATAAAGCAGAGAAACAGAGATTTGTGTCCAGATACGAGTCAAAAAGGACTTCTGCTGTTCGACCGTCCGGTCGCGGACCGTCCGGTCGCGGACCGTCCGGTCGCGGACCGTCCGGTCGCGGACCGTCCGGTCGCGGACCGTCCGGTCGCGGACCGTCCGGTCGCGGACCGTCCGGTCGCGGACAAGGCAACCTTGAACCTTGACCGTCCGGACAAGGTTCGACGTTTGTCATATGATCTTCTCAGCAGCATCGATAATATTGAAGATTATGTTAGAAAAAAAAGCAGAAGCACTGATTTGGGATTTTTACTATTCCACAAACATACAATTAAAATTAATGGTCATTACAACTACATCACAGGAAATTTTTAAATAAAGAGGAATGAAAATACTTTAAAAAGCTGTCATCCTTCATTCATTCATTCCTTCATTCATTCATTCATTCATTCATTCATTCATTCATTCATAACGATTCATAATGTAACATTTCTATCAGAAGATTGCATTTTTCGTCTTTCATTCATCGTGTAAAAATGAACTGCTATGTTTGTAGAAGAGGTTGTTTTTTAATCTAATAATTGCTATATAGGTGAAAATTACTCACGATAAAAAAAAAAAAATATAATAACAATAATGTGTTTGTGTGTGAGTGTGTGTGAGTGTGTGTGAGTGTGCGTGAGTGCGTGCGTGCGTGTGTGTGTGGAGAGCAGGGAAGCGTCGCAGAGTGATAACTTCCTCTCCGACAGGAAGATGGACCGGCGAGACGCGGCTCACAGTCACAACGCATCGCTTCAAACTGATTCAAATGAAAACGAAGAAGTTTTGTGGGAGTCACACTGTACTCACTGTACTCACTGTACTCACTGTACACACACTGTAATAATAATAATAATGATAATAATAGTAATAATACATTTTATGTATAGCACTTTTAAAAACACTCAGACGCTTTACATCATCATAAAATCAGCAAACCCACTGTACACCCACTGTACACACACTGTACACACATTGTACACACTGTACACACTGTACTCACTATAGACGCTCTGCACAACATTGACCGTGACCCTCATCTCTAATTCCTCACATTAAAATCACTTTAAAGTTCCTCGCTGGCTGCTGGCAGCAATAATCCTCCAGTCTCACTCGTCAAAATGTCAGTTTGAGGAGGAAAATACCATTTTCATCAGTTTAAAGGAATAAAATCCAACATGTGGCTGCACGAATAATAAACTCAATAATTCAACACATTTTTGATGTTGTCTGACTTTTAATAGCAGCTTTACGGCTCGGAAAGGAATTAATATTGTATAAGATAATAAGACTGAAAGCTGTTTTTATCTGGACTCTGCAACAAGTAACTGAAGGCAATTGTGCATATTTAATTGTTGTGCTTGTAATGATAATAGGCTCAATTTGAGGCCAGTCAAGTCTTTTATTAAACCACTGAGACGAGATCTCAGGTGTGGCTGAGTATATGGACATAAAATAAATATTTCTCATGAAGCAGCAGCTCAAACAAACCAAATATAATCATAAATACAGGTTTGTGAATACATTAATTAACATACTACACTGAGAACCAGGTTTTTGTTTGTATTTTACAATTCAAATCTAATTGTTAAGCTTTTTATTTTTATTTCTAATTGAGGGAATTAAACCACTTAAATGAAAATTATCAATCACAAATACGTATTTTCTTCATTTCCAGGCTCTTAATGGCGAAAGTATAATGTGAATCTCAGTGGGAAGTCGTGCAGCGTTACACCCCTGAGGAAATGTTCTTATGTGTATTTTACAACATGTAAGTTCATACATATCAAACTATTTGACATATTTGAAGCTTTTAGTGTCTCTTTATTAGTTTTCAATCTTAAGTGCTGAACAACCTTAAATGTAATTACTCGTCCTTCACATTCAGGTTTGTCTCATTCATGTCTTTCAATGAAGCAGCAACAAAACAAAGCCCATTTTTTGTTATTTGTTATTAATATTGACCTCGAATCCAGAGAATTTAATGTCTCAGCAAATGGAATCTAGTTTATATAAAGATTCACAGAAGAAGCTCCGGTGTTTCCTTGACTTGGATCGTCGTACAAACTTGTGTGTGTGTTGTGTGTGTGTGTTGTGTGTGTGTGTTTGTGTGTAAAAGCAGCAACTGTCCCCCCACAAACACAAACACACACACACACACTCACACACACATTATAAACTCGTTCACACACTCTTACACCTCCAGAGCTGCCAAATACCCCGAATGCCCCGGCCGGCGACCTCTGACCCCGCAGGCATTTCACACGTCACCGTGGAAACGAGGCTGGACGAGGGGCCGGCTGGCCGGCGTCTGGCCCGGCGAGGTGACCCCGAACGCCTTTTATTGATTATTGATACGAACGAGTGACTTTCACCTGAATTCATGCAAAACATCAACTTCACAACCATTTGTTGTAAAATGATGTCACAGACACACACAAAGACACACACACGCACGCACACACACACACACACACACACACACACACACACACACACACACACACACACGCACACACACGCACACACACAATCTATCCTTATCTTTACCTACATTGATATTTGCTCCCTGACAAGTTAACAACCGTTCCGCTCCAGAAGGACCAGGTCTGAGGAAATAAGCGGCTCGTTTGAGGAGCGAAGAGGAAGACAAACGTCCTCTGAAAACATTAACAAGCAGATAGTTTAACAGAATAACGGACAAGTGGCGTGAGACACTGCCGAAGAGGTAAACCGGTGAGGTCGTGGTTTTCTACGCTCACAATATAACAACTATCCAGCTGGAGAGAAGAACAACCGACTGTGACGCTCGTGTGATTCCTGATATTGATTTACTATTATTCCCAAACCATCAGACAACTCCTGAAATGAAAATCGTGAAGAATCGTGTCCCGACTGTAACGTTACAAAACTGTACAACATGTAGAAGACAGCTGGAGACTCGCTTTTGATGTTTCCTGCAGGAAGTGAACGTTTTGCTGCTGTGATCCAGAAAATCTACATTCTGCTGGTTGTTCAGCACCGACTGTGTAGGTGTGTTTGATTTCTGCAGAGTCGTAGCTGCAGGTGACAAACCCAGTTTGTTTATCCCAATCTTTCCGGAGGGATAAAGAGTTTGAAAAAAATAACAACAACAAAAAAAAAACAACAACAAAAAAAATCTGGGTCGTGAGAAAAATGTAACGTGGAGAGAAAAGGTCAAAATGTGACGAGAGCCAGAAGAAAAAATAGAGAAAAATCAAACGGGAGGCAGTTTCCTGTTTGCAGTCACATGTTGGCATGTTTGTTCACATGTCAGCTGTGTGTGTGTGTGTGTGTGTGTGTGTGTGTGTGTGTGTGTGTGTGTGTGTGTGTGTGTGTGTGTGTGTGTGTGTGTGTGTGTGTGTGTGTGTGTGTGTGTGTGTGTGTGTGTGTGTGTTGACCACAGATCGTTCAGTGTGTCTTTTTTCCCACAGTCTCAAATGTTCTCACCAACTGTTCAGTGTGTGTGTGTGTGTGTGTGTGTTTTGCCAGACTTGTGGGGTCCAACATGAGAAGTCCACTACACTAGCGAGGACCAGGAGGATAAACTCGATAGAACTCAGGGGGAGTCCCAAAGGTTCCAACCGAAAACATCATCGCTTTTGCGTTTTTGTCGCTGAAAATTTTTACGTTTAGACGGAAACGTTTTGAAAAAAAGATGTCCGTTTCCATGGCAACATCAGCAACGTTGCAAACTACATAAAGGTTTTGTTGTCGGGCCACTAGCAGGCGCTGGTGAACAGCAGGCTGAAAGCTTTCCAGCACATTTAAACTATGTTCTGCTTGGTTTGGTCCTTGGTGCCGGTTTGTGTGGAAGAAATAAAAATGTGTCTCCACAGAAGATCCAGACGACGTGTCGTCAGTAACCTTTATTGGTATTAGTGTTTTACATGCAGAAGATTGAGCAGGATGAACTGCGCCAGGATTACTTCTCAAACCAGAATTCAAACCAGTTTCACACATCAGAATGAAGAATTCATTGATCTATTTACCTTTTATCTTTTGTGTGCCTAATTTTTTTTTATTAATTATTATTAATGTCGTATGGTGTGTTATTTTCATTTTATGTGTTCTAGATTTTTATTTCTATTCTTCCATCCCATAAAAACTGTTGTTTTGGTGCGGATTATTGTTTTCCCTGCATATTATACTGTAAATTATAGTTTGTGACAGATGAAGAACTTGACTTGACTTGGATGGATCATTTAGGACTGGTTTACTCTAGTTCTCCACTCATTCCCTCATGTTGTGAACTGACTGGTTTTCATTCACTGATTTTCTTCGGACTGTTTCCAACTGGTTTTTCATCTGAATTCAGATCAGGAAGAACAACATTTTGCTTAACGACAGCAGTTTAACTGGTTTCTGGGTGAGTGTTCGGACTGGTAGTTGGAATCGGTTTCTTATGAATCATGAACAAAACTCTCATTGTGACTAATCATGGTTTCATGACTGGTTCCTTTAGAACTGGTTTTGGACTGAGTTCAGAGTTTGCGTTCAGGGAACCGGTTTTGGACTCACATAGAACCGCCAGATTATGTAAAATTTAAGAGAAATGCTGGAACTTAAATTTGGATTCATTAGGTTTCAGCTGGTTTTAGACGAATGTCAGTTTTATTGGTTTGAATTTAGATTTGCTTTCTACTGGCTAGTTTTTGCAGTGATTTCTAACATGTTTATTCTGGATTTAGACAAGTATAATCCAGATTGATTTCAGTCTGGATTGTAGCACCAGTTTGAATTTAACTTTCTATAATTGTTGTCTTTTCTATGGTTACATTTATAGTGGACTATGTTTGGGTGGTCTGGTCTTGTTTCTGACAGTTTCAGGTTTCAGTTTCATTTTTTTGAATTTCAGTTTCAGCCTCATTATGAGCTTCAGACAACAGAAGCCTAGTTTTAGGGTTGAGTTTCTCCCAGCGGCTGGTTTGACGAGACGGTTTGTGATCATGTCTGTTAGCGGTTTCAGGATGATTTCTCAGTTTTGACTGAAGCTACTTTTATTCAGTTTTCTAATTGTATGAAGATTGATATGAAATGGATGTGTGACTTTAGTGTCACTTCAGATTAGCATTTCAGGAAACGTCAGTTCACAGATTTCATTCTGAAAGGACAGTTCTCTCAAACAAACCAGTTTTTAAAACCAAACGGACTCCTAAAGACAGCGATACGGAAATGCTATAAGAGAACACAAAGCATTCTTTTGGTATTTGAGTCTTTGTGTCTTTCTGTGTCCTGCCAGAAACAAGTTAAACCTGTACTTCTGCTTTGACCCGGGTATCTGCAGATCTCCCACATAGTGGACTTTGCTGCATCTGTTCCCGACAAAGACAGAAATCCTGTTTTGTGAGTGTTTGTGTTGTCGGGAGGAGTTTAGAAGCCAAACTGCTGGAAGCAGCCGCGACAAAGACCGAGGAGGACGGTAACATTTCCATGTCTAAAGATCCCGGCAGTAACTGTGTGAAGGCTCGCAGTCACCATGTCTGCAGCTCAGTGTGTGTGTGTGTGTGTGTTTTGAGGGGGCGTGTCCGGGTAACTGCCCTGGTTTGTACATTACAAAGAGTGTAAACGGCCCCGTCACCACCTGCCGGGTGTGTTTGTATTGATATTCAAGGAGCGTCGCCACGTTAATGTCCCACCTGCGTCACGCCGCTTCACTCCTGCACATCACATCACATTAGGTGGACGAGCTGTGGAGCTGCAGCTGCCCCCACATTAAATTAGCACAGCTGTAAAAGCCTCACACTGGCTCGTACGCCCTCTGTCCTCCCGCAAAGTCCTTTACAACGGCACTTTAAAACTTTTATCCTGTCCTGCAGACATACACGAGGGGTCACTGGGACAAAAACACAAACAAACGTGCAAAACAAAACTCAGTGGAATCAGCGTCAAACTAACCTCTGTTGAAATCGAATACAGCGACACCTTGAGATGACAGCTCACACCTAAATTATACTGCACAGTAATAAGGTTTTATCTTAAAAACACAACGTTTCTCGATGGGATACTCAACAAACTGGAAAACGAAAGACATTGGATTAAAATTGCACACATGCTTAACTTTAGAATAAATAAAATGATTAAGCTGCTTTAGTCGCATGTTAATGTGCAGGAAGGATTTGTTAATAAATGATGCTCCTAAAAACATTAAAGTTAAACAAAACTGTGTAAACGATCTTGAAATTTTTCAATTTCTGCTAAAAACTGGAAAAAAATCTGCAATTTTTAAATGAGGAGGAAAGTGGAGTTCAATGAGTTCAGTGGAAGAAATTACAGGAAGACAAAAGTGGACAAAGGCCAATTTCTCTAATTATTCTAAATTACTCTCACTAAATAATGAGCTAATATTAGGATGTAGGAGACACCCAATATGTATTATTAGTATAGGTCGTAATGTTACACACAAAAAACTTTAAATGAAAAAATTACTTCATCCTATTTTTAATGTTGTGGTGATTTATATGTTGCACTACTAGATTCATTTGAAAAGTAACTTTGAGAGAATAAAGCCACCATTAATTAAAATAATCTCATCGCCGCTGCCGCTTCTCGGTGGATCGGACACTCGCTGTATGAATTCTGAATGCAGGACTTTTGTTTCTACACTGCGGCTTTGCTGCTTGAATAAAAGATCTGAGCTCTTCCTGCGCCGCTGCTCGGTGTGAAACTCTTAATAAAAGATTGAAGTGATATCATGCAGGTTATGTTCAAAGCTTCTGTTTTTCCTGCTACATTCAGGCGATTCCTCGCTTCGCCTGCTTGCTTTAAAAAAAAATAAATAAAAAAAACGCTGCCTGCCCGCCGCTCGTTATCGATATCGGCGTGAAGATTCGACTCCAGAACCCATATTTACACTCTTTCTGCAAACTATGAGAAACCTGTGACTTTTTACTCAATTTGCAATGCAAATTCACACAGAAATGTGTGTATGTACCTGTAGCAGGAATGTCGCGAAACTGCTGTGAATTGTGTGAAGTAAAATGTTGACACGAAAAAATAAACTGCATTTTTTTTTTTTTTGGTTCATCTCGTTACTTAAACGGAATAAATCAAATCCAAGGAGGGAGCAGTTGATAGGCTTGCAAACATAGTGAAGAAACGTGCTAAATAAAAGGCATTTCCTCGCAGACAGGAGCTCTCACACTGAAACCACAAACATCCACCAGCATGAAAACTGACCTTTGCTTCGTCCGTCAGTCAGACTCACTTTAAAGATCCACCGCAGAGGCAGGCTGAGCTCCATCTGTGCTTCTGCCCCAGCGCCCTCCTGCTACCCCGGGGCAACGGAGGGGGCGGGGCTGAACGCCCCGGGAAGGAACCGCCCCCCCACCCTCCCCCGAGGCCCATCAAACCAACACAGCATCAATTTCCACATCAGCACATTTCTAGAGTGAGATTCAGACTTTAGGACCTTCAGTGGTTCTTTCCTGCTGCCGTGAAGAAACAAACTGAGGCTTCAGAGTTAAACTGCTTTAGGTTTTATTCATGAGACCAGTTAAGAGTGAAGCCTCATCCTGCCTGACAGAAACCTGAAGTCACCTGAGCTTGAATCCTCTAAGGTGTGTGCTTTGTTTTGGACTGAATCCGATGAGTCAGTGAGTCAACAGAAACACAATCAGACCAACTACACACCGTTCAAATATGACAACCATCCGGAACAGTCTGACACCACAGAGCCGGCAACCGGCGGCCAAACAGGAAACCAGTCCGTCAAGTTTCTGTGTGTTACTGTATCTGTCTGTGTGTGTGTGTGTGTCTGTGTCTGAGAGAGAGAGAGAGAGAGAGAGAGAGAGAGAGAGAGAGAGAGAGAGAGAGACAACACATTTTTCTTTACATTAGGTAAAAAGTTATATCTTTACACTCCACAGAAACAAAACCCCAGCTGGGGTAACGTGACTCCGATACGTAGGAAAACCAGTTAGTGTGTGTGAAGGTGTGTACCTCCTTCTATAAACTACAGTGTGAATGTACAAATTGTTATGTTCACGTAAGAAGATCATGACCTGCGTTACACACGCACGCACGCACGCACGCACGCACGCACGCACGCACGCACGCACGCACGCACGCACGCACGCACGCACACACACACACACACACACACACACACACACACACACACACACACACACACACACACAGTGTGACCATGAACATCCTGTTCATCTGAGATCTGAAAGCATCAAAGCATCTTTTGATTTTTCCGTGTGTGTGTGTGTGTGTGTGTGTGTGTGTGTGTGTGTGTGTGTGTGTGTGTGTGTGTGTGTGTGTGTGTGTGTGTGTGTGTGTGTGTGTGTGTGTGTGTGTGTGTGTGTAAGAGCGAGACCTGGACAGAACAATGGCAGTGAATGGAGTCATTAGAATATACCCTATTGTGTTAAGAGGGCAGGGGGAAGACAAAGACACACACACACACACACACACACACACACACACACACACACACACACACACGCACCCACGCACACACAATTTTGGTGAAAATACACTGTAAGTGTAATTATCAGAAAGGACAATTATGTATAAAAAACAATAGTTATGCAGAAAAAGTACAACTCTAACAAGGATCTTTGCTATGTACGTATTCAGTGTTTATAATGTAAAGGTAAAAAAACCAGATGTATAGGAGGAACTAGTCGTTATGTGCAAATACAACGTAAATATAAAGGTTAAGGCACTGAATAAAGTGACATGAAAATAACAATAGAAATGGGAAATTAGGAGTGCAAAAAAAGACGATAATGCAAAAATGTGACGACCAATTGGATAACGGCTTGAAACGATTAAAAACGTTTGACTGCAATTTTTTACCGTGTGCATGAGCTATTATTCGTCTCATTTATCATGTTTTGCTGAATCGACGCATTAAAACTTTAGAAAAAGTAACTACAACTTACAATATGAGTCCAGAAATTTATACGAATTAAAACCAGATTTATAGCTCGCAAGCAAGAGGAACTGGTTTTGGAAGAGTTTCTTTGGACAACATAGACCATATTAAAAAGAAAAGCAAGCGCATAAAGTATTTTCAAAAAAGTCTAATCAACTAGAGTAATGAATACAAATTTAAACAATGTTCAACAGTAAACTGATATTACTGCCCAACAAACAACAAAAATGTATTAAAAAGTAACTGTTACTATAGAAATAAGTCCAACAACTATATTAGGTTTTTATAGTGTGTGGATGATGAAATAAAATGAAATATCTGCTCAGAAATCAGTATAAATGTACAGAAAAGTTCCTATAAGAAGTGAGTTCTGGGGGTTTGATGAGTGTTTTATCAGTATGGGAAGTCTGAGGAGCTGATTTTAATGTGGACACAGATCGTAATAAATATAAAAGGAAACTATAAAAATCTAAATAATGAAATGGATTAACTGCTGAGAAAACAATACAAAAAAGCAACACATGGCGTGGCGGCCGCCACCCGCCAAGCAGGAAGCGCCGGATCAACGCTGAGTCAGCGTCTTCTTCCTGAAAGTCCTGCTTTGAGGAACTAGGGCAGGACCGGACATCAAACCTGTGACCTTTTACTCACTAACCCCTGATGACACACACACACGCACGCACGCACGCCCGCCCGCCCGCCCGCCCGCCCGCACGCACGCACGCACGCACGATCCTCTGGTGGCGCCGTGGCAGCAGAAGGGGATTATGGGAGATGAATAGCGGCTCGGACGGAGGTATCATCGTCAGAGCGTCGGTTTAAATCCCTCACAGCATATTTGTTCCACAAGTCACGGGGCGACGGCAGCGGCGGCCATAGCTGGAGGACAAAATGGGCCAGACTGAGCAGGAAGTGGGCGGGTCCGCCGGTGTTTGCTTTTTCGTTTCAGAAAAGTTTGACGTTCGCGTGGCAGTGTTAATTTACACCAAAACAGCAGAAATTTTTTTTTCATGTTGGGCCACTAGTTGGCACTGTTGCTTGTTTTTGTAATGAAGTCTATTTGATCTTATTTTGAAAGCTAATCTGTTAAATGTTGCGAGTGGATTTTGGCGTTCCCTGTGGTTGATGCTGATTTGGAGCATGTGAACGTTGCTTTCATATTTTTGTTGCTGCTTTTAAGTTGACGTCACTGTATTTAAACCTGCAGGCAGGACTAGAAACGACGACATGCTCACCATCACGTCCGCCCACCTCAGTGTGTGAACCACTCAGCGCCATGTCATCACTTCCTGTTTAAAATCCAGAAGCCCCCCGCGGGAAGCGTAAACATCCGCTGGTCATTTTCACAAGAATTGTTAGGACAGATGTTTCCGACTAACAGAATCCTCACGGGTTCAATCACTGTTTTTTTTTTTTACTTTGTCTGACATTGAAAACCGACGAGCATTAAGATCAGATGGTGTGATCAAACAACAGGCTACATGCTATATGCTAACGCTCAAAGCAGCACATTCCGACCTTCTCTATGAATAAAACCTTTAAATGACTTGAAAAACAGAAAAGCAGCTAGTTCTACAGCAGATTAAGCAGAACGCTGGTCGATCTCACTGGTTAAAACATTTACAGTTAATTCCCACTCTCCTGATAAACATCAACGACAATCCGACACTTTTAAAGAAACAAGAAACACTTTTCTTCTCTATTACCTACTTTTATATAAATTGAATCCCGAGACTTGTCAGAACGAAATGTTGTTTGTACTAATGCAGCAGTGAAAACTAGTGAACTTATCGCCAGCCAAATAATTCCTTGTTTCAGAGAACAAATATATTTGTGATGCTGAGAGGCGACGAGTTTCTACCAACATGTGAAGTGAAACCAACAGGAATTATTTCATTATTCTAGCGATCCGCGTGCTGCGCAGAATCGGCATGAAAGTCGTTCTGTTTCAGATTATTTTTCTTTAGATTTCAGGTCTGTTGTTTTTGTGAAGAGATACTGTTCAGTGTTTCGCTGGTCGCCCCCTGGTGGCGGGTTAGTTCAGTGTGACTACAGCAGCTCAGCGTGAACAGGCTGCCGAGGAAACCAGAGTGAACCGAGGTCTGATCGGTCCCAAAGGGTTCAGATAGAGGATAGACATTGTGAAAGACTAAACATTAAACTACTCAGGAGCAGAAGAACCAGAACAAAGATGTACATTTCGAACTTTTCATTTCTCAGCTGGTTCCAGTTCCCGTCTTCAGGCTGGCAACGTGTTTCATGTAACAATCGTGGAGCTTTATCAACACTTGAAATGAAGATTTCTCCTCAATCCAAACCGGATCAGATCAGATCAGTGATCCACTCCGAGCTTCAGCTTGTCTGAACTTTTTAAAGATCCGGATGTTTGTGAGTCTCATTGACTCTCCGACTCGCGAGTCATAAAACAAGAAACAATGATAAAAAAATCATCCGCCGGTCAGACGGAGGAGGAGAAGGGTTCTCTGTAAAGTTCTACAGCAGCAGGCTGAATCTGGCCGAGGCGCCACAGACGGACTCCAGGAATTACTGACGCTCACGAGCCGAGAGAGAAGAAACGACGGACGTGGATCCGACACAATAATTACTTTCCTCCATCCGAAATGCTTGAGCGACTAATCTGACGTGGCTGTGAGGTTTTTGATTGATTCGCTGCTGACTGAACCCACACTTCGGGATCAATAGATGGACGTGTGAATGCTTCTATTTTTACTTGAGTCAAACATGGACGTGCGACAGGCGTGATGCTGGAGCAAAACGACGGTCTGCTGCTCTTCTACTCCAGAGAAACAAACAGTCGCTTCACGTTTCTTCATCTGAAGACACTGATCATCCCAACCCGCCTCCTGCTACACAAACTGATCAATTAGTGGATTTACGCTGTGGAGGCCCAACTATTTTTGATTAAACCCATCAAACCTGTTCTGCACTGAAAGTCGTGCCACAGATGTTCGTCATGACTGACGGCTCCGAGAATTCAAACACCGAACAACAGTCCTCAACCGAGACGCAGACTCACTTCAATCTAAACAGGAATGTTTCACCTTCTGCCAACAGAAATGGATCAATTGCTTCTGAAAAGCTCCTATTTTTGGACAAATCAGCCTCCAGTGACTACAGGCAAAATTCAGCCATGAAGCCAGAAACAATGGATTCAATCAGATATTAGAAACAAAGTTCCTCAATGCAGAAACGTCTGCAGGCTGAAATGTTTCAGAAAATCCTGATCAATACTCAGATTCAGCTCCTGATGACAGAGACGGCTGGTTTGTTATGAAACCTTGTATTTCTGAAGAAACCTTTAAAACTCAGGCTGAATCTCATGGAGGGGCGACGAGTGATGACTAACGCTTCACATGACCACGTCCTCGAGCAGCAAGAGTCAAATTCAGGAAGCTGATCTCATCTCTTAACAGAAGTCCAGCTGACAGTCGGTGTGACGACCAGACGATGAACGAGTGAACGACGCGCTGCCGCGACTCGATAACACCACTTCCTGCTCGCTCCTTTTTCGTCTCCTTTCATTAGTAAATCAGCCGCCGGAGCCTCGTCACACTGCCTGCTTTGTCTTCTGATTTTTTGATTCCTCTCCGCTGTCCTGGTACACAATCTTTGATCTTTGCATTGAAAACAAGACGTGTCAATAAGACAGATGCTGTTAGAGTGACGTGACCCTGAAGTGTCTCGAAGTTACATTAATTTAAGCAAAACTAGAAGCATTTCACCTCTTTTGTCTCAGTAGGAGATTGAGGATTTTCCGCAGACGTGATTCTCTATCGACGACCAGCAGAAAGACACAAATCCAACAGTCGAACTCCGAGACGAGGTTCAATTCTTCTGTCAGGTCAGTTAAAATCAAAGATACTAGTTTATCACCTTGATCGGAGCAGGAAGGAAAACAATCTGTTAGAACAGCTCCTCTGAATCCCCGGGGATCAGAACCCGTTTCACCCATGAAGAAACATCAAACTCCTCAACAAACCAGATCCTGAAGGAAAGTTCGGCTGTGAAATACAAGATATTCCTGCCAGTACCCGGAGATTTATATTTCTGTCACATCTGTGCCGGGGTGAAGAAAAACTTGGATTCAAATCTCTTCTTTCCCCTTTAAAATGGACAGATCTCCTGGTCAGACGGTGGATTCTCTCACTAAGAAGCACAAAGACTCTGAACTTGTCCTTCAACAAGTGGGTCCAAATGAGAAGGACCTCGTGTTCGTGATGAAATCTGCCTCAGTGAACTCCAAAGAGGTGAAACAGTGGACGGTAACTCACTTCCTATCCAGCACCCAAATGTAGATTCTAACAAATGAAACTATTTTTATTTGACTAAATCTTCCTCTTCAAACTTCTGAAAATAAATCAGACTGAGATACACCAAACAGATGTGCTTTTCCTTGAATGGCAGAAACAGACGATAAATTCTCAGCCGCGAGAAACAAATAACACGTATCTGCTTATTTTAAGATCGAAACCGCAGCTTCGCTGTGTTAATGCTCCCGTACGCACGCTTCTCCTCACACCTGAATGGAAGGATGAGCAGGAGGAAGAGGAGGGGGAGGAGGAGCAGGAGGAACAGGAGGAAGAGGAGGAGAAGAAGAAGAGAAACCTGCCGTGAAAAGTCTGAAATCGGAAGCGTAGACTCGTCTTTTTAACAATTTAACGTTTTTTAGGTGTGTGTGTGTGTGTGTGTGTGTGTGTGTGTGTGATTCCATTTCACACAGTGAAACCATTTCCACTCCACCAGCTCCCATTTTAATGACGGGCATGAACAACACAGCTCGCTCAGATCTCCAATTTTGACGCAGAAATGTGCAGAACGGACTCACCAAGTCGTCCACCCCCCCCCCCCCCCACCACCACACCCCCCACCCCCCCATACTCCTCTCCCCGCTGACTAATCCCCTCCCCTCCCCACAGGGCCCACGATGACCACAACATTTCTCATTTTGTTTTATATTCAAAATCTCGATATGCAGCTCGGACGTCTCCGGACTGAAACCTCCAGAGTGGAGTGTTTGAGGGAGGGTGTGTGGCGGGGTCTGGGGTAGCTGGGGTGGGTGGAGCGGGTGGAGTGGTTCGAACAGGCCGACCTCCTGCCAGGACTTCCACCTGGATGTGGTGGAGTGTTAAAGTTGGGCGACACGGCGGGTTGAGACCCTCCACACAGGAGGAGGATTCTCAACGGACTCCAGGAAGGCGAGTCACCCCGGGCGAGTCGCCCCCTGCTGGGAGGAGGAGGCGGAGGAGGCCTACAGGTGTGTGAGGGAGGGAACCGGGTCAAAGGTCAAGTGTGAGGAGGAGAAAACTCACACATATAAAAAAAAGAAAATGTCCCTTTTGAAGAGTGTTTACTATCCAGCTCGCTCTGTCAGCGGCAGTTTGCATATAAATACCAACCCGCACCCCCCCCCCCCCCCCCCACCCCTCTTCCTCGTGCCACAGGAAGACTGGTGCGACTGGACTGACTGGATTCCCGAAACCCCCCCTTACAGTTACACTGACACTCCTTTTTATTTACACCAACATGGATCCTCCTCCACTTCAGGAGCTCTGATGAATGACTGTTCTGTTGTTGTGTTGAGTCTGAAGGTAGATTCTCTGTAAGTTTACAGGATGAAGGCAAACATCTGATCAGGTTTTTTCCTCTTCCTCTTTTTATTTCTGACATTTTCTACTGAACCCTCCAAGCTCAGAGTCCCTGCAGAACTCAGGCTGGAGCTGTAATGAAGTCCCACTGTGGTGACGCTCCTATAGGGAATGGCGCACGCACGCATCCTGCGGTGCAGCCCTCCAACTGTACCCCCCTACCCCCCCCCCCCCCCCCTCCACTCAGACGCATTATACAGGATTACTGTAGTGATTTTTCAGTTTGGGAAAGGTTAGGAAACCCGGAGCGCCCCACGGGAAGCTCTATTTTATTACTGACAAGACGTGGAGGTAATGTTGAGGACGGAGGGGATCGATACGGATCGATGCCACTGTAGTGTAACGTAGGTAAAATACCCATCAGAGGGGATTACAGGCAGAATATGAACACCCAGTCGCTTTGAATCGGTCCGTGTTTGCCAACAAGTGTTTGAGAAGCAGCTCCTCGGTGGTTCCAAGCGCCAGTGTGGCTTCACACGTCCACCCTTCATTCTTCCGATGTATTTTAATTAAGGCACAAGTGCTCTTCCAGGAGAATTTCAATATAAAGTGAATACACTCGTGCGTAAAAGCGCCTCCGACACCCTGACAGCGGCTTTTCCACAGGGAATATGTGTCAAATATCTCACGACTGTTGGCCATGTAGAGGCGCAAAGATAAAAAATTAAATTTAATAAAATGTGTGTGGATCAGGTCTGTGGAGGATAGTTGTCTTACCTGGACCGGGTGCGAGCCGCGCGGTTCCCTGGCTCTGAGCGCTCCAGCCCGGCTACAGGCTCCGCTCCTCCTCGGAGCCGCTCCAGACCTCCTCAGAGGGGAAAATATAAAAAACAACCCCAAATTAAGAATCCACAAAGCCGGGGGGTAGAAAAAAAAACTGAACAGAAATCAACGATCCAGTCGGGAAGGTTCGTGGTAATTATTCCTCTTAATTTCTGTCCACTTTTTGATTTTTCTTTCTGTCGTGACCAGCCGCTGCCTGCGCTTCAACCCGGCGGGTTCTTCCTCTTCTCCGGAGGAGCGGCTGGAGCTGGAGGGGTGGAGGAGGAGGAGGCGAGGGAGGGCGACGAGGAAGAAGACCCGTCCGTAAGAGGAGGGAGAGAGGGAGACCTGTCACTCACTGATACTCCGTGGAACGTTTACCACCGGGCAGCTTGTACCGACAGAAGCATCCCCCGCTGCTGGCGCGCTCTGGGTGGAGGGCGGATGTGACAGGAGGGAGAGGGGGAAAGATTCAAAATGATAAAAAAAAAAAAGAACAAAAAATCACCTAAGATCAGAAAAGACGGTAGATCCGGGAGTTGCCAGCCAGGTGGAAGTGGTCCTAATAGTTTCCAGAAAAAAAAAGAGCCGACGCGCGGTCACCGCCACGAACTCCCGGTCCGGTCCGGCACGGAGCAGGACGCGCGGCTGCACTGTGTGTGAGGAGAAAGTGGAGTGAGTCCCGAGCACCGCGCTCGCCTCTCTCTCTCCCTCCCTTCCCCTCTCTCTCTCTCTCTCTCCCTCTCTCTCTCCCTCTCTCCCCCCTCCCTCCACATCACCCACTCCATATACACTACACACGGGGAGCGCGCGCGGGGGCGGAGCGAGCATCCACCCCAACAACTTCTTGGATTTCCCAACAGTTTCTCTCTTTTTAAGATTTTTTTCTTGTGATTGATGGACTTTTATTCTATTTTTTTGCTCCTATACCATTATTTCCCGTGCTTGTCATTTTAAAGTATAAGGAGTGAATTCACCACATCAGAGTCGCAGGTTCGACTCCCCAGTGCGCAAACATTTTTAAAAACGCACCGAGAGATGATCCAAAATAGAAAGAAATTACGCACAGAAACAGTCACCTGCCCCGCTCTCCATCTCGCTCTCCATCTCCCTCTATTTCCATATATATACAGTGTGTAAACGTTTCTCCCTCTTTTTATTTTTTCTCCCTCCGTCCGGCCACTGAGGAGGCAAAGCTGCGTCTCTCGCGCTCTGAGCGCCACCTACAGGCGTCAGGAAGCACCGGAGTGCAGCGCAGCTCTCGAAGCTCTCTCCTCCTCCTCCGCCGCCGGATCGGAGCGCAGCAGCAGCAGAAAGCCACAGTGAGAAGAAATATGCGGATATTTATCGGATATTATAGCTGATAGCGCAGCAGAAGCTGCTCCGTGAACCGGGCACAGCATGTGGCGGATGGAGGCTGTTCTCCAAAGCGGCTTATACTGCCTGTGATATTACACACTACACATATGGATTATCATTTTTTATTTTTTTGCATACGGCGGCCCCAGTTTCAGCGCATCTGCTTACGGAGCTAATCCAAAAAAAAGAGCATTCTTTAAATGTTTTATTTTGCCTTTTGCTCCTGTTTGGACACCCACTGCCGCAGCTGCGTGCCAAAAACAAATAAATCTGCATCCTATCAAGCGTTTCTCTCAGTCAATGTATGTGATACATACAGCCGACATTTCAATAGAAATATAAGCTTTTGAATGAGTCGTTTTTTCCCTGAGAGGTGCACAGGCTGTCAGCAGTCCAGCATACTGCAGAAAGGCTGATTATTATTCCGGGAATGTCTCTATTGTAAGTGGTGCAAGAGGTTACTGAAACCCTTTATTCTAGTAAAAAAAATAACACTATATAAAATTGGCTTTTTAAATAGGAAGGCAGAAACACTGCAGAGGTAAGAAGAGAGGGAGCAGACTACAGTTCAAGAGGAAAACATATTCATGATGAAGGATTGGCCTTTGCAGACTGTATCAATGTTAAAAGTTTGGATTCAATAGTTAAGCCTGGGCTTGGAAATAAAAATGCAAATAAGTAAAAATAGTGGACTTAAAGTGGGATTATTTCCCTGTGGGCTTTTACCAATATTTGGGTCAACAACAAATAAAACCCCCCAAAGACCTCCGGAGGCCATGGGGCAATTCAGACTCTTTAAACTGACTGTAAGGATTCGCTGTCAGTGAAACACCCACAACAAAAGATGAAAACAAAATGCAGAAAACGGTGAGAAACACAACAATGACACATGGAAGGAAGATGGAGAGAAATAAAAGACCTGCAACGGCATGTCAATGATTGGAAACATGCAAACAATGCAAAGAGAAACGGTATAAAGAGAGAGAAGCCAGAAAACAAACACAGACACAGAGAAATCAGGCAAAACGACAAAAAACATGCAAACAACACAGCAAAAACTAATATAATCAAAATAATGGGAATATAATAAAGACAACCTCAATAATCAATGAAACACTTCTCTGAATTTTCCTCACATACAGTGGGGGAGGAGGAGGAGCCACTTGAATACAAACTGAAGAAAAATGTCCAAATCAACGGAAAAAAAAAAGCAAAAATAAACATGAAAGTTTTGAAAAACAACTACAACAACATGTTCAAGAACTGCAGTCGTGTCGGTCAATGACAAAGTCTGGAAATGCTTTGTTTAAAAACGTTGATGTGTAGAAGCTAAACTTTTCTTCAATGAAAACAAAGAACGACGTGTTTTCACTTGAAACGTTGTCGTGTAAACGAGTTCTTACATGTTCCTGTGGTTTGGTGGACCAAGTCCACCTCCTCCAACCACTGACCCTCTCCACCTCCTCCAACCACTGACCCTCTCCACCTGCTCCAACCACTGACCCTCTCCACCTGCTCCAACCACTGACCCTCTCCACCTCCTCCAACCACTGACCCTCGCCACCTGCTCCAACCACTGACCCTCTCCACCTGCTCCAACCACTGACCCTCTCCACCTCCTCCAACTACTGACCCTCGCCACCTGCTCCAACCACTGACCCTCTCCACCTCCTCCAACCACTGACCCTCTCCACCTGCTCCAACCACTGACCCTCGCCACCTGCTCCAACCACTGACCCTCTCCACCTCCTCCAACCACTGACCCTCTCCACCTGCTCCAACCACTGACCCTCGCCACCTCCTCCAACCACTGACCCTCTCCACCTCCTCCAACCACTGACCCTCTCCACCTGCTCCAACCACTGTCCTTCTCCACCTGCTCCAACCACTGACCCTCTCCACCTGCTCCAACCACTGATCCTCTCCACCTCCTCCAACAACTGACCCTCTCCACCTGCTCCAACCACTGACCCTCTCCACCTGCTCCAACCACTGACCCTCTCCACCTGCTCCAACCACTGATCCTCTCCACCTGCTCCAACCACTGACCCTCTCCACCTCCTCCAACCACTGACCCTCTCCACCTGCTCCAACCACTGACCCTCGCCACCTCCTCCAACCACTGACCCTCTCCACCTCCTCCAACCACTGACCTTCTCCACCTGCTCCAACCACTGACCCTCGCCACCTCCTCCAACCACTGACCTTCTCCACCTGCTCCAACCACTGACCCTCGCCACCTCCTCCAACCACTGACCTTCTCCACCTCCTCCAACCACTGACCCTCTCCACCTGCTCCAACCACCGCCCTTCTCCACACAGGAAGTTGTATTGATCCTTCTGTATCTGTACTGATCGTGTGTGTAGTAACACTGGAAGTGAGGAAGCATGAAAACTAATAATCATCATTCAGAGGCTTTATTTTCCTTTTTGCTCGACACTTTCCAGTAATATTTACTGAGCAGCTCCTCTGCTGGTTAATCAGGGCGAACTGTGTAAATAACACTTTGTATGTCTGGTTAATTACAGAGACGTTAAGATCACAGAGATGAGGAGAGGGCGGACTGCAAACACACACACACACACACACACACGTACACACACACACACACACACACACACACACACACACACACACACACACACACACACACACACACACACACACACACACTAAACTCCGGTAAAATGACAGAAATCTGTTCCTGTGTTTTCTCCTCTGCTTTTCCTCTCTGGTGTTTCTGATAAATGAGTTTCATTTTTGGGTTTTAGATTGTGTTGCAATAAACACAGTTTTTGTTTTTTTAGAGTTCGATAAAGTCGCCTCCCAGAAGAAATGAACATATGAACTCGTCTTTATTTCCATTTACAGGAGGAAGTGCAGAACAGAGTAAAACAAACCTCCACAATAATAAAATCACAGTCACACTGTGTCTGCCGTTTTATTCAGACTCCAACAAAACCTCAGAAATATTCAACTTCTCTCTCCTCACAGTTAAAACTCCACTCGTATTCACACAAAGTTATACAGTCAAACTTTGATCACACTCTGATTTCAACCCGCTCGTCAATATTGATCACACGCAAGGTAGTAGTCGTCTGGATTTATAATGCTGAGGATCAATTATTTATTCATGAAGTGTTTGTGACTCCACTGAAAGAAAAGGAACATCAGGTTCAAATTGTGTCGCCGGCTGCTGTCAGTCATTAGGGTGTTATTCACCTCCACAAGGAGACAACAGAGCTTCCAGGGAACACAAAGGACCTTCGGCGAAACACAAAAGTGCCTTAGAGAGACTAAAAGTAGCTTCAGAGAAATAAGAGCTTCAAAAACACACAAATTAACTCCAAAGAGAAGCTTAAAAAAACACACACAAGTTAAAAAGAAACACAAAAATCTTGGGAGAAAACCAGAAGACCCATTGAGCTTCAGAGACACTGAACAGATTTAATGAGATACAGACTGTTTCAGAGGAAAGACAAAGAGACAACAAGTTTCAGTCTGATAAAAGATGCTGCAGAGAGAAACTGTTTAAAGAAACACAAAGGAAATTGAAAGAGAAAACCAAAATCATGCGAAAGAGCTCCAAAAATTGCTTGGTGACACGAATGAAGAATCACTTTAATGTGACTCACAAGAAAACACAGAAAGACAAAAAAACAGTTTTTATAAAGAAACAACCACAAACTGATTCTACAAAACACCAGTTTAAAACATGCAGAACAATCAAACTCCACCTCTGGTAATGTCCATCGACTCTCTGTGTTCTGGACACAAGCTCCACCCGCCTGGCACCGACTGCCCCTGAAAGAAAGCCCCCGCCGAGCCCCGGCGGTGTTTTTCAGCCTCCAGAGGAGCAGGAACCTCTGCCGTGCACTCCGTTTCCCAGCATTCCTCTGGGTGATTAACCTGCGGCCCAGCAGACTCCGACTGATCGGCTGTAATACCCTGATCAATATTCTCCGTCTGAGCCGCGCTGCTCTCTGCTGCTCCAACGCGCTCAGTCACACCAAGAAGTTCTGTCTTTTAAAAGTTCAGACCTGAAGCAGCGGCTCTGATGGTCGACACGGACAAACGTGCTGATGTACACGGACAAACGTGCTGATGTACACGGACAAACGTGCTGATGTACACGGACAAACGTGCTGATGTACACGGATAAACGTGCTGATGTACTCGGACAAACGTGCTGATGTACATGGACAAATGTGCTGATGTACTCGGACAAACGTGCTGATGTACACAGTTAAACGTGCTGATGTACATAGTTAAACATGTCGATGTACTCGGATAAACGTGTTGATGTACATGGACAAATGTGCTGAGGTACTCGGACAAATGTGCTGATGTACTCACTGAATCGTGCTGATGTACTCACTGAATCGTGCTGATGTACTCAGTGAAACGTGTTGATGTACACGGTGTTGGAACGCCATCGACTCAGACCAGCGTCGTGGTTTACACATCCACTCACTGAGTCTGTTACATTAATGTCGTATATAGAACTTATGGGTGTGAATCTATAAAGATATTTGCTCTTACAGTGAAGTAATAATTACAATTTGAATTTATCACTAAGCGACGTAGAGACTGATAGATTTATTTTATGTTAAGGATACATAATGACCATGAAAAATATGTACGTATGCAGAGATGGATGGATGGATGGATGGATGGATGGATGGATGGATGGATGGATGGATGGATGGATGGATGGATGGATGTCAAAATCTTAATATTTCATGATTGGATTTCAATAAAATCTTCACAATAAAGATAATTTCTAAACCGGCACGTTGTCATAAATCCATTATTTTGTGTTCCAGCCTCTTTAAGAAGAAAGGCACAAACATTACTCTGCTATTATGGAATCCAACATCCGTTAACAATTGAGTGAAACGTTTCCCCCCATAAAAAAAACAAACCTGCTAAACTATCCTGTTTAAAGATATTCTTTAACGTTTACTGGTACTTTACTCTCAGCAGCTCCTGTTACTGTTCATCTGTAAGGTGCAGTGAGGTCGTACCCTCCCTTTTCTCATGAATCCCAACAAGATCAATACGAGGGACAGTATGAAACAGTTTCAGTCCGAAAAAAACAACCTGAAAATCATCATCAGAATGTCATAAATAAATGTATAAAAGCTCAGCAAGTGGCTGCATCAGGCTTGTATTACCACTCTGTAGCTGAAGGTGGTGTTGTTATCTGCATTTAGCCCCAAAACAGAAGAAGTAGAAGAAAAAGTTCTCAGAGTGCTGAAACTCTGTGAAACATTGACTCACTACTGCCACCGGTGTACAGAACTGGCATTACTCACATCATTTGAATCTGAAACAGACAGAAGAATTATGACTTATGGAGATTAAAACATAAAGTAGAAGTTTAAAGCTTTTTGTTTATGCTGAAAGCCAGTATAAAATGTAGAAGTCTCTCTTTAACAGAATTATATATCTACAGTAGATACAGAATAAATGGACTTGTACTTCAAAATGAACAGAAAGCGTGCGACAAAGGAAACAAAAGGGTTATTTAATGAGATCAGGGGTAAAATTCGAATTGCTCCTTGATTTTTTTAGTAATTTTTTTTCTTGTCGTCTGTCATTCAAAAGACCTGGAACAGTTTTTCTGCAAAGCTTTCATGTTCCAGACGCTGAAAGCAACACGTGAGGCTGGAAACATGCAGGCAGTTAATTACACTGGCAGAGGAACAACAAGAATCATTTTAATCCCACAGTCCACAGCAGATAATCATCATTAATCATCAAACAAAGAGAAACTTCACTCTCAAACATTTATGCTTCATTGCTTGGAAAAAAAAAAGAACCTAAAAAAAAGGATGTGAAGAAAAAGAAGTGAAGTCGCAGTGGCAGCGAGCGCTGCTCAGGGAAACATCCAATCACAGTTTCTCCAAAAGTTGAAGTGCACTAATCCAGCTGGTCCAGAGCGAAAGTGTCGGGGGGGCAGGGACCAAGCTGATAAGGATATTAATTATTGAACTGAATTATTGAATTATTAATGTGAGCGAATGAAGGAAGCGATTCAATTGTACAATATACAAAAGTAAAGGCAAAAAAAAAAAGAAGAAATAAAGCGTCCCTGGTGTGAAACTCTGGGAACAATTTATAATTTTCGGAGTACAAATGACTCATTTGACTGAGTGATTATTAAAAAAAAAAAAAATCTCTGTAGACTTCAGGTAGACAAAAGTAAATGGACACCTGAGATTTAAACTTTTCTCTGTGAGAATTAGCGCCACGGCGAGTTATTGGGGTAGGGGTAGGGGTAGGGGTAGGGGTGGGGTTGGGGGTGTGGGTGTGTGGGTGTGCGCGAATGAGGGGGGGTGCCCTAGCCACTGGCCTCCGGCTGGGCTCGCACTGGGCCCTGCGGGTCTCAGACTCTGCTGTCTGGCCGTTGGGTGGGGTGGGGGCTCCCTGTCCGAGTCCCCTTACGGCGCCTTGTCGGGAGGGATGTGGCTCCCCGGGTCCTTGGCCGGCCGCTCGGGGGTGGGGTGGGGCAGCGCGGGGGGTCCAGCTGGGCCAAGGTCCTAGCGACGGGGGGACCCCCTCCATCAGAACCCTCCCTGCCTTACCTCACCTTATATTACTCCACAATAGGGAACAGTGGGGCGGTGCCTACACTGTAAAAACTGTTGCTTAGATCCAACTTAAAAAAAATAAGGTAACATTTTCCAAGCAATTGGTAGTAGTTTAGGGAACTTCTTGTTTTTTTGATTCCAGAAAACTTAATTTTTTAAATTTTTCTGTATTAATTTTTATTCGGATAGCCTTCAAGAAAAAGCAAAAAAAATGAGTTTCACAAACTTAAAAAACAGTCATTTGTCAAGTACATCATACTTCATTAAATAAAGTTAAATGTACATGTATATATTTAGAAATTGATTTGGATGAATTTATGCACTCAATCTTATTGATTTTTTAAAAAAATGATTTTGCTTGTTTTGAAAGTCTAAATTACTTAATAAAATTAGTAAGAAATACCTAATAAAATGTTATATTTATGAAAGAGGCATTTGTGTCCAAGATTTGTATTTTATGAAGCATTTTTGGAACTTCACAGTTGACTTAAAATACAATGAAACAAAAAAAACGTCAGAGTAACCCTTGACTGCATCTTTAAAGTGCTGAATACAACACCTGAGTGTCTTAAGCAGATGTAACAAAGTGCATAACACATATATATATATATATATATTTTATATAGGATTCATGATAATATTTTAACAATTTTAACAACATGTTACATTTAAATTCTGACCTGCAGCTGATAAAACCTTGAAGGGATCCTCCACTGTTTTTACAAAACAGGCCTAGAATCTGAGAAATGTACTTAATAGAAGATATATGGCTAACAAATGCATGACTATGCAGGATATTCCGTTTATTAACTTTTACAAATGGGAATAGTTTACTATTTTAAAAACCTTTATTCCACATCTTAAAATCACATGATATAAGACATCACACAGCCCCATTTGCCTGTTACATCCCATTGCTTTCTATAGGAGTGAAGCATTCAAGCCTGATTTTTAAATAATTTAGCAGCTTTGTCAGTCAAAATGCCAACTTGCGCCTCTTTTGGTTGTAAAACAGAAGAAAAGCTCTGTGCATAGCCGACGCGCTCTGATGCGCTCATTATTTTTTATCATCTTTCGGTAAACAAGAGGTTTACATTGACATCTTTAACTTTTGCTGATTTTTAAGAGCAACCAAAAGCAGCACACATTGGCATTTTAACTGAAAAAGCTGCTAAATTACGTGTTTTGTTAGCCATAGATCTTCTAAAATCACATATCTAAAATTTTAGGCAACATTTGTAAAAAACTGTTAAGGATCCCCATAACAGTGAAAACATTTATTAGAAACTAGAAACTCAATATTGAACAGGAACTAAAACATTCGTTGGTGGACTCACTGGCTTAGGCAAGAAGCTTGTTTTTGAGCGTCATGAATTTGGCAGTTGGTTTTGGGTGCAGCGTGTCTAGTCCAGCAAAAAGTCTTTGGAAGACCTCAAATGTCTTTGAGAGTTTAGATGGATACTCCAGATTTAGGGCATATGTTAAGCCGAGGAGTAGGCAGCATGCTCTTGCAAGAGTTTCAAGACCAGTAAGCACTGGGACACCCTCGATGATGATACCAGCAGCATCTGGCTCCTGGCAAGTGTAGATCCTCACGCTTTCAGTTTTTAGTTCCTCGTGTACACTTTTCTCTGCTGTTCCCTGTATGACATAGAAATAGAACACAATAAGGATGAAATGTCAAATTTGTTAAAATAATGAAGAAAAAAAAAAATCATCATTTATGAAAATGTTTAAAGAGTAGAAAGCGGCCAGAGAGTGAGTAGCAGAAGATTCCGCCAGCGCTTGTGGACACCACTGCGAACCAAATAAAATCGATTAACCAATTTTTTAAACCCAGCCTTAGTGTTGAGGTGGGCAGCACAGGAAGTGAATTCACCTGCGCAAACTTCTCGTTGGGCTGTAATGAGTATTCGTACTGCTTTTAAAGAGTAAAATTCAAGCACTTTTCCAGCACTTTCAAGATAAAATTTTAACTTTTTCAAGGAAGCCGAAGCTTTAAATAGACTATATAATTATACATATATACTGTATGAGAAATAACAGGGCTTGCTAAGTAAGCCCAAACACATTTTATCCTTACACCGGGAGCAACACTCATAGGAGACAGCAGATAAAAAAATTTAAAAATTCTAATTGAAACCTTGAAAACATTATATTGAAAATCATGCATTTTCCAGACTTTTAAGGCTCTGTACGAACCCTATGTGATTCATGAAGGGAAAAGTTGGGGCAGATGAGCTCTGCATGGTTTTATGAATCGGAATTTTGTTTTTGGAATAGCACATTTTCAGATTTTTGACTCATACTTTTAGTGTCCTTTTCTCTCCTTTTTACAAAAAATTTGATAAAAGTGTGTGTAAACTGATTGAGGTCAGAAACTCAGATAATCTGATATGACTGAATGACTGGCTTCAGTCCTGACCTGAAACAATACTTACTTTGAAGTCAGAGATGAGCTCCTCAACACTCTCTCCCATGTACTCAATGACACATCTCAGGATGACATCTCTCTTCCTTGCAACTGAAGTCATTGGATCCTAGAGTTAGAAATGAATAATTAAAAAAAATAGTCATTGTATTATTATGTTACTGTAACTTTTCTTCATACACTCTTGCGTTATACCTGTATCAGTTCCAACAACATGTTCTTGATTCGCTGACCCACGGCTCCTCCCTTGGCATTGAAAAGCTGCAGGAGCTTTGGAGAGTACCTGTCCAGCTGAACTCTAGCGGAACTACAGTGCACCTATGAAACTCCTCATTGATCTGAAAGACAGCAAGTGTATGGGACTTTCAGGAGGTGTAAACAGCCTTTGCATTTTATGCCATCAATATTATTTTTAATAAATGTAGGTTTGGAAACAAAAAAAATGAGAAATTATATACCTGGAATGGTTCGAAGAGGGCAGGCCACCACTCCTGGGGAATGCAGAACCACTTCCATTCTTCTGTAGCTGTATGTTTTGGCCATCATGGAATTTATGCTCTTGACATTGTCCTTTTTCTTGATGGCTTCAATGAACTCAAGCCTCACATTCTCAAGGGTATCGTCAGTTTCACCAGCTGGGTGCGAAGGAAGAAAATGTACTTCTTTTTATGAGATTTTAGGAGAATTGTAGCCTGAATTTTATTCTGCTTCATTACCCCCCGCCCGCCGCAGCAGATTAGCTCGCATGTTAGCATTAGCCCTGAGCACATGGACGTTAGCTGGTATTTCGACAATGGCAGCAGAAAAATGAATATCAGTATCAGAACAAAATGATTATAATCCCATTGGAAAACTATCAGGAAGACAACACGTATTGAAAACGTGAAACTGCGTTTGTCTCAGAAATGAACACTGTAAGGTTACTATACTGCATTGTGGCCTACAACACTGCAAAACATAGTGGGGGAACAAGCCATGCTTCTGTATTAAAGTTGGGATTACATATTGAAGCACACTCATGTTTATCCAGCGGATTTGTTGTGTGGAGTGCCTCAAGGTTCCATTTTGGGTCTTGTTTTATTTTTGTTGTATTTGGTCCCTTTGGGAAAGATCATCAAAAGGTCCAGTGATGTTTCTTTCCACTTATTTGCTGATGATATCAGCTCTGCTGCTCCTTTAAGCCGTCTGAGATCCGGAAGCTGAACTCCTTGCTCCATTGTCTGGTGGAAATAAAACAATGGCTCAGCGATAACTCTCTGCAGCTCAATGCAGACCAAACAGAAACACTGGTTATTGCCCCTGATGATTCAATTCCTGGGATTAAACAGTACCTGGGTGACTGAGGCCAGTCTGCTAAGCCAAGTCTTAGAACCTTGGGAGTTCTCTTTGACAAAGACCTGTCATTAGTGCAGCACTGGAAGCAGCTGACGAGGAACTGCTTCTTTCAACTCAGGAAAAGATCTAAATATAGGAATATGGTCTCACGGAATGATTTGGAGCTTCTCATTCCTGCTTTTGTGTCTTCGTGTTTGGAGTATTGGAACAGTTTGTTTTCATGTCTGAACAAGAAGGAGCTCTCTCCACTGCAATTAGTGCAAAACAACAGTGAGAATTCTGAGCCGTACTAATAGGAGGACTCACAAATCCCCGGTTCTAAAAGAACTTCATTGGCTGCCAGTGTCCTATAGGATCAAGTTTAAAGTTCTGGTCCTGGTCTTCAGAGCCTTGCATGGTCAGGCTCCTTCTTATATCAGTGATCTGATCCAGCCTTACACCCCTGAACGGCTCTGAGGTCTGTGGATCACAATCTGCTGAAGGTTCCACGCTCTCATTTTTTTTCTAGAGGTGACCGATCCTTCCAGGCTGTTGCTCCGAGGCTTTGGAATGATCATCCGCCCTCTTTGCCCTCAATTGACTCTGTTGACACCTTCAAGAGCAAACTCAAGACTCATCTATTTGTTCAGGCTTTTAATTAACTACTTTTGTGCTGCTATGATTTTGTCTTGTCTTGGCCTTTTATATTCTGTGTACTTTCTGATGGTTTTGAACTGTCTGTGAAAGGTGCTATACAAATAAATGTGACTTAATTACTTACTTACTTACTTACTTACTTGCATCATTACTCAAGAGAAGAAAAACACTGTGTTTTTATTCTTTATTTCTTTTTCTCTTTGAATCGCTGGCCTCCGCTACAAACCCTGTTACCCAACATTTCAAAGTGCTCAAGGCTCCAGCCGGCAGTCGGAGGGTAAGTGGCCACACACTGAAGAACACAGAGAATAAAGCCATGGAGAAGCAGGTGGTTTGAAATATCTGGTGGTCGGAGCTCCGTTCACATGCTCAACGGTAAAAATCTGGGTAATAAAGGTGGTTAGAGAAAATCCTGGAGGAGACAAGAGGCTGAAAGCAAAATATTACTATTCCTAGGACGGCGGTTTTTTTTATTATTTTTTTTCTGCCGCCATTTTTTGGCGCCAAACTCGTCCTGCACCGTTTGGAGCAGGTACACAAAAAGCCCATCAAAACGTGGAAAATATCCGTCTCACTTCAGTGGCGGATGTTTTACATTCAGCACACTTGTCTGGTCTGCTTTGATGAATAGACTGTAATCTGTAATCTGCGGTAGCGACCTGCTGCTAACGAGCCAAATTAATTAGACACCGACAGTAAACATCTATTGATAAGATCAGATGAAACTCTATTGATCCCTGAGGGGGAACCGGCCAGGGGGAGATGCATCACACAACCGCAGCGGCAACGCACAAACAACAAACAGCTGAAAACATGTGAAGTCAATCAACTCGAATCAGAGCTTTTACTTTGAAGAACAATGGACAGGAAGAGAAAAGAGGTAATGATAAATCTGCCTGAATGAAAGCGTGAGACACACACACACACACAGAGTTGACAAATTAGATTAACCTCCAGAGGTGTGTGTAGGTTGTGTGTGTGTGTGTGTGTGTGTGTGTGTGTGTGTGTGTGTGTGTGTGTGTGTGTGTGTGTGTGTGTGTGTGTGTGTGTGTGTGTGTGTGTGTGTGTGTGTGTGTGTGTGTGTGTGTGTGTGTGTGTGTGTGTGTGTGTGGAGCATAAATAATGAAGCTCTGCAGGAAGTTGATAATGATAAAGACTCTGGGGTTTTCCTGTTGTGGGATGTGAGCAGCTCCTGGTTTCTAATGATGAATCGATCCACGTCCGACCAGCTGAAGACCTGGTCCTAGACCAGTCTGGGACTGAGCTTAGACCTGATCCTAGACCAGTCTGGGACTGAGCTTAGACCTGGTCCTAGACTAGTCTGGGACTGAGTTTAGACCTGGTCCTAGACCAGACTGGGATTGAGCATAGACCTGGTCCGAGACCAGTCTAGGACTGAGCTTAGACCAGGTTTAGACCAGTCTGGGACTGAGCTTAGACCAAGTTGAGCTGGTTTTAGACCAGGTTAAGTCTCATGTTGAAGTAATTTGGTTTTAAGACTGAGAAAAACTCTGAACTTCAAATTTTTATTTTTAATTGTTGAACGTTTTGGACTTTGCTTCATCTTTAATCTTCGCTCATGTGGATTTGATTTGTTTGGGTTTTCTCTGTTAAAAGCACCAGAAATGACTGTGTTGTATTTGGTGCTACGTATATAAATAAAGTTGAATTGAATTGAGTTGAATTTCAAACCATCATCATGGTGGCTTTAAACTGGTCTGGGGCCAGTCTGGGACTGGCTCCAGACCAGTTTACATTAGTCTTCAGGGTAGTTCAGGACTGGGTTTAAATGTAGAAAAAATAGACCATAAATGGTGCATTCTACTGCATTCTGGACGACTAAATACTACATTGTGACATGAGTAATACTTTTCCTTTCCTCCCTGAGGTTTCTGCTGATGCTTCCTGTTTCCTTTCTGGCTTTTTGTAAATATATTTTTTCTTCTAATATGATGTCTTCTTTCCAGTGCAGTCACACTGTCCGCGGTACTAAGAGAACACCAGACTTCCACTGAGGGAGTCATTGGACGTCCTCAGTACCAACAAGAACAAATCACACTTTAGTGTCGCACAACAAACCGTCTCAACCACGATCAGCCAGCAGTGAGCAACTGTTACTCCGTGGAATAATTTCCTCTCTTTGACAAAAAAAAAAGAAAAAAAAAACACCAAACAGCATTTGTTTGAAAAAAAAAAAAAAAAAAAAAAAAAGGCATTTGAAAAGGCTGCTAATGAGTAGCATCGGAAGGAAGCAGCAGCAGCAGCAATCAGCCTCATTCTTCCCCCGACGTCACGGCCGGCCGCGGGGAGCTGATTGAACCTGATACAGCGGATTGCGTGTTGTGTTGTTTTTACTTTTTCATTATTCTGAAAGAAATCCGGAAAACGAAACTGGTACAACGGCGTATTTTAAAAATAATCGGAGCTAATTATCAATGTGAAAAGAATGTACGTTGAGTGCTGCGAAGCAAGACGATTGTATACAGAAAAATCTGCTTCGGTTTGAAAACGGCACTTTTAGAAGAGATGGAAATGAGTTTAATCTTCCTGGATATGATGGCGATGCTCAGACATGATGAGCACACATCTTCAGATTCCTCCCTCATTGTTATTAACCCCATTCTTCACCAAAATAACTGCAATCCAAACACCGACAGCCCCAGTAATCACTTCTCCCTCATGGATCTGAAAGAGAATGTTGAACCTCATATAAAAAGAAAACCATGAAAAAAAGGAACCAGAATCCGTCATTAATAAATTCCAGTATTATGAACTGGGCACACTCCCATGTGTGGGACGCAGCGTTTGGCAGTGAAGCAGAACTCAGCTTAACACCTGTTCTTGTAAGAAACACGTTTATGAACAAAAGATGAGAAGAAGCAACAAGGACCGTGGAGATAAACTACCAGACTATCAGAACAAAGTTTCCACTGTGGTGCCATGACTCCCAGTCCATATTCTCCTGTACCTGGTACTTTTATTTTGACAGTCACCGTAATAATAATCCAACTTGGTGGTCTGTCCACTTGATGGTCCATGTTCTCCCAGTGTTAATGTTTAGAACTCATTGCTCTCTGCTGCATGTGTGTGGTTTCATTACTAAAACAAACAACTGCACCAACTAGTGGACTAACATGGAAACTACACTGTTTGACACCGTTTTCACAATGTCATGTCAATGCAACATTATTCTTAAATGAAAGTCAGAAATACCACATTTTTACTAGAGGCGCCACGGCTCGGTTGGTACAGCGGTCGTCTCCCAATCGGAAGGTTGCAGGTTGAATTCCCATCTCTGCCTGCCTACATGCCAAAGTGTCCTTGGGCGAGACACTGAACCCCGAACCGCTCCCATTGGAGTGACAGCGACTTGCCTGGCTGCAGCCTCCAATGGTGTGTGAATGTGTGTGTGAATGTGATGAACCATGTAAAGAGCTTTGGGCTGTCAAGTTCATTTACCACTGAAACGTGTGAATGTGTTTATAAGAAGCCTTTATTACATTAAAATAGTTACTATTACATTTCTGCAAAAAGTAGTGAATTACTTTACAGGGCATCACTAACAATGCTGTAAATACCTTCTATGATCGATTAAAACTCCAGATTTTCTCATTTTATTATATTAGTGTGAAAATCTGCTTCTTGAAAAAGCTTATTGGCTCATTTTGGGCGACAGCCGCTCACCTGGTACAGCGGTTGTTTCTTACTTTTTAAAATGTATTTTAATCTTTACCTTGTAGTATTAATTCCTTGGAAGGTTGAAGGTCCAATTCAATGAGCAAGACACTGAACCCCACACTGCCCCCAGTGGACGGACTGAGCCATGCATGGCACCAGACAGACTGGTGGACCTTCAGCTTCCATCAGGGAAACTTTGTCCAGGATGGATCTCGGGACTGAGACGGTGGCGAGCTCAGTTGGTGGAGGTCTCTGGCATTACACTGACATTTCTCTTTTCCCACAGGCCCTGAACACACCAGCACCTGATGGCGCTGCAGGGTGTCACGCTGGCTGGAGGGTCTCAGGGTTCACCGGGTCCATTAGCCACGGCGCTGGCCACGGCGTCGCTCGGCCCGCCACATGAAGCGGCTCCCCGCTAAGGCTTCCTGGGTGACATTTTGATAAAGGTAAGAGGAGAGAGGAACAGTCCACCTGCCCTCGACCTTTAACCCCTCCCCATCCAGGAAGTCAAACTGCGTCTAGTGAGTCTGACATTTCCTGGGCGCAGCACTTGATCCGGCTAATTAACCCGTTAGCTGGACGACCTGCAGCAGAGGAGGAAGGAGGGAGGAGACGGAGGAAGAGAAGCTCTCTCTCCTCCTGGCTCTTTATCCACCCACTTGCTTGATTCATAATCTATTCTATTTAGATCAGGGATGCATCAAATACATTTATTTTATATTAAATTTGATTATTACTTCCTTTTAATGACTTATGAATTAGTCACTCAATAAGTGAAAAACATCCACTTGTGGCCCTGAAAAGTGTTTTATTCTCTCTTTTTTCATGTTGGACTTTCCTGTGGCCTCGTCTCTTACAGCTGGTTTTTATCAAGACAATTAAAATGATGTTTTCCTGCTTTAAGTGGCTGCGGTTGTAGGTAAATACATTCATCAGTAAACATAGTGAACATCATGTTCTCTCATCAGGACGGGAGTTTGGTGGTTTCTCACTAGAAACATTAAACTAATCAAATAGTTTGACTCTGCAGGCCGTAAATACAGAGATTATCTTCCACTGTTAATGTAAAACCCTCTAACCAATACTATTGACTTTATCCATTTCTTTAATAGAATACAGGATGGGTTTTTTTCTAAGTTCATTTGATAGGCTCCTCCAGCTGCCCGGGGGTCGTGGCTGCCTCCGTGAGGCGACTCCTGTCGCTGCGCTGATATAACCTGGAAAAGGAGGCCCGTCGCACTTTATGATCAAACTCCTCCTATTGGTGCTTCAGCTAGGACGGTCTGGAGGTAATCAAGTTATATCAGCGCAGTAACCACGGCGACGACGGGAGTGTGTGTGTGTGTGTGTGTGTGTGTGTGTGTGTGTGTGTGTGTGTTGTTTGTTTTAAGTGTACAGAGCAGAATTAATTGCAGAGCAGAGGGAAGTGAAGTGGTTCAATTAACGGGCCGGCAGGTCGGCCAATGGCGCCGCCAACAGCTCTGACAGTGAGGGCGGCGGCGGGCGGTGGCGGCTGCGTGTGATTGGGCGGGCGCGTACATGACAGATCACCGGATTCTGTTTGTCAGTTGAACTTTGACCCTCCCTCTTGAAGAGACGCTATTCATTAAGTAAAGAGGAGGAGAGAAACACAGACCTCGTCTCGACAGTCACCGTGACAACGAACACAAACACAGAGATCCAGTTTCATCACGTCAGGCGAGCGGGCAGCGGCGACCTGTGTGTGTGTGTGTGTGTGTGTGTGTGTGTGTGTGTGTGTGTGTGTGTGTGTGTGTGTGTGTGTGTGTGTGTGTGTGTGTGTGGTTTCATTACAAAAACAACCAACAGCACCAACTAGTGGACCAACATGAAAACTACATGTAAAGTTTCTGAAATGAATGCTGTACCTTAAACCATCTCCAGGTGTAAAAAACGTCTATGAACTGATGTTACATTTGATGTTTGTCCAGAATATTGATGCTAAATGGGACTTTTCTGTGGTTCTGATTCTCTATGAGAGAATTGATTCTTCAATTTTCAATATGCTCTCTCCTCTATATATTTGCAGAACACAGAAGGAATAATAATAGTTTATCAAGACTGTTGGATATGACTTACGACAAAGTAACGCACTCCTGTGAGTACTGCACCAGTTCTTACTATCATACATTTAAATATTCTGCAATACTGAAAGGCCGTAACTGTTTCAGTTTTCTCTTTCTGTCAAATATCGATTCATCAGTTTGAACTGAA
>NC_137629.1:3389553-3507053 GCF_963383615.2 Lipophrys pholis | reverse complement strand
TCTGGAATCACACTGGAGGACCTGGACCTCATTTCAGCCTTCACTCAGAGGATTCTGGGTAATCAGCCTCTCTGCTTCTCAGCGGTTTGAGAGACGGACAGTTACTCTGTTCATCTGATTAACTACACAGGAAGCAACATCACAACAGGTACATATCATCTGACCTTGTTGGTAGGCTTTTTTTTCTTTAAAACTTCATTGGGCCATTGAGCATATTGGGTAACCCCTCACACTTTGGAGTGTTTAAGTTAACAAGAGGAAAACAAGACAAAGAAATGTCAGCTTTTGGAATTGTGGCATTCTTTGTGAGACTTCTAGTTTGAATGAAAGTCCTAGAATGTGCCAGAACTCTAGAATAGTATGTCCTGTCCACATGAGCCAAAACCATCTTTTTTCTCCACGGCCTTCTCAAAGGTCGGTTCCACAAATGTACGTGTTTGACCGTCCACACCTCAAAGCTGCGCTGATGTTTTAGAATTTCCCTACTCGGGGACCCGAGTTTGAAAGAAACATAACTTTACGGGTCCTAAAACGCAAATTTTTTGGCAGTACTAGAATGTGTCAGAGTTCAAGAATGTGGAAGAATTTTCAGTTGGATGGCTCTACAGTACATGGCTCTACAGTACATGGCTCTACAGTAAATGACTCTACAGTACATGGTTCTACAGTACATGGTTCTACAATACATGGCTCTAGAGTACATGGCTCCAGAGTACAGGGCTCTACAGTACATGGCTCTACAGTACATGGCTCTACAGTAAATGGCTCTACAGTACATGGTTCTACAGTACATGGTTCTACAGAACATGGCTCTAGAGTACATGGCTTCAGAGTAAACGGCTCTAAAGTACACGGCTCTACAGTACATGGCTCGACAGTACACGGCTCAAAAGCACATAACTCTTTTCATCTCCAATACTTTGAGGATATACATGTTTTCATATTCAGTTGGTCACGTCAAACTTCTGCGTAGTAAAAATGAAGGTAAACAAAGTGACTATAAATAGAAACATTCATCTAATGATGAGCTTGTTTACTGTCTTCTGGTCCTCAGAGTGTCGGAACGATTAATAATAACTGAAACCAGAGGGGTGATTTATAGAGAAGTCCCGGGATGTTCCAGCTGTCTCACAGTTATTCCTATCTGTCGTCCTGTCTGTCGTCCTGTCTGTCATCCTCTTAGTCGTCCTGTTAGTCGTCCTGTTAGTCGTCCTGTCAGTCGTCCTGTCAGTCGTCCTGTCAGTTGTCCTGTTAGTCGTCCTGTCAGTCGTCCTGTCAGTCGTCCTGTTAGTCGTCCTGTCTGTCGTCCTGTCTGTCATCCTGTTAGTCGTCCTGTTAGTCGTCCTGTTAGTCGTCCTGTCAGTCATTCTGTCAGTTGTCCTGTTAGTCGTCCTGTCAGTTGTCCTTAGTCGCCCTGTTAGTCGTCCTGTCAGTCGTCCTGTCAGTCGTCCTGTCAGTTGTCCTTAGTCGTCCTGTCAGTCGTCTGTCAGTCGTCCCGTCAGTCGTCCTGTCAGTCGTCCTGTTAGTCGTCCTGTCAGTCGTCCTGTCAGTCGTCCTTAGTCGTCCTGTCAGTCGTCTTTCAGCAGTAGTTCAGTGGAGGATTGTTGGATTGAAATCACAGGTGAGAAACAAAAACCCGAAGATGCAGAAACAAAGAGGCAGAGACTCAAAAAAGAAAATGTCTGATATGACAACAACTGAAACACACACACACACACACACACACACACACACACACACACACACACACACACACACACACACACACACACACACATACACAGAGCGAGCTGTCAGGATGACTGATAGCTGTGTGGTGGATTGAGGTATCATGTGACACTTGAAGACAAACGGTGTGTGTGTGTGTGTGTGTGTGTGTGTGTGTGTGTGTGTGTGTGTGTGTGTGTGTGTGTGTGTGTGTGTGTGTGTGTGTGTGTGTGTGTGTGTGTGTGTGTGTGTGTGTGTGTGTGTGTGTGTGTTGCATCACTGAATCTTTACTATCAGAGAGAACTAAAGTGATGTTGTTGTTCAAATGCACAACAACCAGAAAGAATAGACTTCAACTCCTACAACTCTTTGCGGTTGCAGAGTTGCGCGGCTGTGAACTTGGAAAGTCGCGAGTTGGGAAATTCCCATTTCCACACCAACAGAAAAACCGCAGACCTATTAATGATGAAATAAAGATTGCTGGGTCCTCGTTGGACATTTTGTGTTTTGGTTTTTAAGAATGATTTTGTGTTTTTGTGGAAACTTTTTGTAAACGATTTCCATTTACACAGAAAGGCTGGAAACTATGTTGTTTCAATGTTGGTCCACTAGTGGGTGCTGTTGTTAGTTTTAGTACTAAAAGCACACACACATGCAGTGGAGAACAATGGGCTCCAAATATTAACAATGGGACAACATAGACATTCTAGTGGACAGACCACCAAGTTGGAGTGTTATTACAGTGACTGTCAAAATAAAAGTAACAAGTTTGAGTGTCATTACAGTGACTGTCAGAATAAAACTACCAAGTTGGATATTTATTATGGTGACTGAAAATAAAATCACCAAGTTAGATTGTCATTATGGTGACTGTCAAAATAAAATCACCAAGTTGGATGGTTATTATGGTGAGTTGTCAAAATAAAACTACCAAGTTGGATTGTTATTATTGTGAGTGTCAAAATAAAAGTACCAAGTTTGAGTGTCATTACAGTGACTGTCAAAATAAAACTACCAAGTTGGATTGTTATTACAGTGACTGTCAAAATAAAACTATCAAGTTGGATTGTTATTACAGGGACTCAAAATAAATCTGCCAAGTTGAATTGTTATTACGGTGATTGTCAAAATAAAAGTCCTGGAGAATATGGACTGGGAGTCTTAACACCACGGGGGCTGAAGACTACGGCCTTAGTGTGCCTGTGCATTAGCAGTGTTTCTGAAAAGATGCATTTCCTCCCGTTTCCAAGAAGACGGAGCGTTTCTGAAAAGTTTCCCCTTAGAAACGTTTTCAAAAGATTAAAGTTCCAGTGGCTCCAAACAGCGTTGTCCTGTCAACGGACACACAAAAGAGGAGTTTTACATATTTTCTTGAACACGTTACCGTTCAAACAGAGTCGCTATCGTCACCAAAACAAGAATTGATCCTGTTTTTAAATCACATTTCACACCTGCCACAAAATTTTGAAATTTGGGTTACATTAGTGTACAACTCAACAAATCATTATTTTATAGAAGAGTATTAAGTAGAAAGACAAATGATTGTTGTTAAATTTACCATCAAATCTAAACGGCAGGATTGCCGAAAAAGTTGTTTGGTCAAATTTCATCTTCACACTGCAGCATCTATTATCTTCTGCTGTGTTCATCATGCAGGACGACTTTCAGGAGTCGAGGGGTATTCATGAAGAGGACGACACACGTTGTTTTGAAGTGAACAGAAAGCTTTCCCTCACAGTGGTAACAAAAAAACCAAAAGGAAAAACAACCGCAGGGTGGGAGCCGATCCCAACGCGTCAAAAAAACAAATCTGGCAAAATCCACAAAAAAACACCAAGTGCAACAAAAAGCAGGGGCAGAAAAAAGCATGAGAGAGAGGAGACAGGTGAAATGAAAGAGAATTACACACAAAGGAAGATCAGAGGGCAGGAATCAAACCGAGCAGCGACCAAGAGTCGAGCTAAACGCAGCGTTCAGCAGGTCCTGCCTGGAGTTTGGTTTCTCTTTGGACTGGAGCCAGTCGAGTGTTTCTGCTCTGCAAACTGAGCCAAACTGGATTTAATTCTCCCAATGTGAACTCAAACACACCTTCTGCTGTTTTCAGGATCCCGAAGCACCAGTAATATCACAGTATTTACATAAGTACTCCCGTCAATTCTATTTGTGTGTACTCTTTTTTTCCTTCCATCACATCATCAAGAATAGTGGTAATAATAGATTTAAATTGTTTCCCCCCCAATAACATTAAAAACACTCTTATAAAAAAAGCTTTTATATAAATGTTTTAATTACTACAAAAACACATAATAGATTTGAATATAACAATATATAATCTGTATGTTTTACAAATAAGTCATGTTATATATGATTAAGTCAAATTTACTTACTGCGAAATATCATAAATTACAAATACTCAGATTACAGTCATGAAGTCATAATTCAGGCTAGTTTAACATTTTTAACTATTGTTATCAATAATCTTATGAATCTCATATTTGAGTACAATTTAGATTATGTTGTATTTACTGTCAAAACTAAAATGAGCAAATATCATTAATTATAAAGGCAAGGCAGACGTATTTATAGAACACCATTCAAACACAGGGCAAGTCACAGTGCTTTACAAGCAAATAAAATAAATTAAAGAAATACAGAAAAGCTTTACGATGAAATAAAAACTATACTAATAAAAGAACTACATTAAAACTTGAAAAGAAATGAAAGAAATACATTAAATCAAACAATAAAGATAAAGATAATTAATCTTGAGCTCCGGATCAAAAATAAAAATAAACACTAATGATGTTCTGATTATTTACTAATGATTTATAGAATATACAGTTTGTATTGTTACCATGGTAACAGTAGTTAAACTAATCCAAATTAGACCAAAAAATGATTTGTGTCTGGAACAATTCCCACAGTGACTTTTCCACTAAACTCCTGTTTATCAGGAGTGCCTCATTAATCCTGAAGTAACTCAGTTCATCCAACAACTACATGAATGCTGTCTCACCATGAGTAGCATTAGCATTAGCTAGAGCGCCTCTCAAATGGAGCCAACTGCTTGGCTGAATGCTAATGCTAATTAGCATTAGCCTTAGCGGCATTCTGACAATATTTTCTTGAATTTGTCCGCGTGCAGTTTTGTGAGGTGTGTATCTGCTGCCACCTTGTGGTCTGGAGGGTGAATGTCTCACTTCATAATGAAGGTTTGATTGTCGCTCGTTGTGGAGTTTGCATGTTCTCCCTTTCAGGCTGATCGACTACAGGATCCTTCAGAAAGCGTGTAGCGTTTAGTCTGTTTGCAACCTGGAAGTTCTGCGTGGAGGTTCCATGTGTGGTGAAGCAGCTCAGCCTGTGGTCCTGAACTACGAGGTGCAGAAGGAGAAACTGAAGCTCGTTGGACATTTGTTTTGTTTATTTCAGGGCTTAAGGAGCAATTTGGCAAAAAGATCAGCAGTAACACTGTGAATTGTATCTTTGGGTGCAAGTCAGCAGTCTGACGACGAGCTACAAGCTAACTTCCTGCACGAGGTCGTTAATATGCTGTTTTTACACTTTGGAATTTAACTGCACCTCCAATAAAGTAAATATTTAGTACTCCGTCAGCTGGATCACATGAGGAGTCTATTAACGTACTTCATGATAGAGTAGAGGACCAATCACAGCCCTCCAGGTCCATGACGGTGTAGAGGACCAATCGCAGCCCTCCAGGTCCACGACGGAGTAGAGGACCAATCGCAGCCCTCCAGGTCCACGACAGAGTAGAGGACCAATCACAGCCCTCCAGGTCCATGACGGTGTAGAGGACCAATCGCAGCCCTCCAGGTCCACGACGGAGTAGGTCCATGACGGAGTAGAGGACCAATCACAGCCCTCCAGGTCCATGACGGTGTAGAGGACCAATCACAGCCCTCCAGGTCTGCACACTTCCCGTTGTAGTCCATGTGGCTTCAGCCTGTATTGAGAAATACTGCAGTTGTAGCTGTACATCAGTCGAAGCAGACACTCTGTGGACGTTGTTAGGGGCGATGCGCATCCTTTGCGTACGCAGTATAAATTAAGCTTTGGCAACCCTGAGTTTCCTCCAGGTTCTCTGAAGTCCTCAGACATGTTTCTTCTGACATGAGCTCCGACTTGAAACGACTCAGTTGAAGGAGCAGTTCAGACGATGGGAGGCCGGTTCCCTGAAAGTCGAGCCAGGCTGTCGACTCCCCAAACTGGATGGAGTTCCCTGAACAGTGAAAAAGCCCCTTCTGTTGTTTTTACGCTCTGAAGCTGAGAACCAACGAGATCAGTCGTATTTATATCTGAACAACGGGCCAGGAGCTGCTGCAGCTCATTGGAACCAGGCTTCTACCACCTCTCCAGGTGTGTGTGTGTGTGTGTGTGTGTGTGTGTGTGTGTGTGTGTGTGTGTGTGTGTAAAGTGAGGGCATGATGGGAGAAGAAGGTCTTGGTGCCTCCAGCCATCAAGCAGTACAGGTCTGTAGTTCGAATCCCACGGGCGCTCATTAGTTAGCCGCCACTCAGAAAACACGCCTACCGGCAGCCAATGAGGCGCTGCCCCGCTACCCACACAGGTCCCGCCCACGCCCACACACACACACACACACACACACACACACACACACACACACACACACACACACACACACACACACACAGAGTGAGCTGGAACAGAAAATGAAAGAATGACAGGACGGAGATCTTCATCATCATCATCTTCGGTGCGGAGCAGAAGGCGCCATGTCTGCCGGCTGCAGAACAAAATCCCACAGAAGCAGCAAGTTACGCTTTTTATTGATCGTCAACTTCTCCAGATGTTCACTGTGGATTTACTGAAAAGTGATCGTACTTTTTCAAATGTTCTCCATGTATGTTTGTTCCCACCTTCACTCCTACGGTCCAGACAGACAGCGCCACCACTCCCCCAACCCCACCATCTTTATCAAATGATAGCTCCACCTTCCTCCACAGAGAACATCACCACCCCCCACCTTCAGCCCTGGCTCCACCTGCACCACCTCAACACCATCTGCGGTCACATGAGCAGAATTAACCCCATTAATCTGCACCATATAAACACTTGATCAGCTGATCATATTTACACCATCTGATTGAAACTGGGATGATCAGAGGAGGTGGTGTAGTCTGGATCAGAGGCGGGGGTGTAGACTGGATCAGAGGAGGGGGTGTAGTCTGGATCAGAGGAGGTGGTGTAGTCTGGATCAGAGGAGGGGGTGTAGTCTGGATCAGAGGAGGTGGTGTAGTCTGGATCAGAGGAGGTGGTGTAGTCTGGATCAGAGGAGGTGGTGTAGTCTGGATCAGAGGAGGTGGTGTAGTCTGGATCGGAGGAGGTGGTGTAGTCTGTGATGTCACAAACTGCAAACTACAACGTCCCAGTGCAAAGCATTATGGGATTGATGATGCCTTGGTTCAGATAAACTGTCTCAATATTCTTAGAGGATGAATCAGTTTACTTTCAGCTCTTCTACAGACCAGGTTCTTCAGCCAGGAAATACTTTTATTTTGACATTTTATACAACCCAGTTCAGTCTTTTAGCATCACCTTCATGTCCCATGTTTAAAATACCATCCTTCACATTCTGTGTGATTCTTCCTGGTTTGTTCATTGATTCAAAAAGGAATAGTTTCAGTCTTTTATCCTTCGACCTGCAGGAAGCAGAGAAAGTTTGAATGGCGTGATGAAGGCCGTTGCTCACTGCTGCACTTCCTCCTACCTGCTTTCATTTCGTCTCATTTCATAAACATAATTAGCAAACAAGAAGCTACACAGTCGAATGTGAGACAAAGGCATTCAGCACTTTGGCTTCAGGCCTTGAAAAGATGGAAAATTAAAGATTTTAATGAGACGGAGATGATTCAGACACAAGTAAACTTTTAAAACAGGATTTATTTCCCTACGAGCCGCGCTGCTCTTTCAATAACTGATCGGCACAGAAAGCGACAACATCAACAAACTGTTGACAGGCTGTCCTTCACACTGAATAGGAAACATATAAATCAGCAAATGGAGCTTTTTTATGTTTACAAAACAGCAACAACAGAAGACACGAGAAACAGACGGAGGATTCAAATACGAAGAAGCAGGAGGTTTTCATCTGGTTTGACCTTTTCACCTTCAGAATCACATCAGAACTAATGAAACGTTTCACTTCTCACAAGCTCCTCTCCGCTCTGCCGCAGGGAACTGAACGTCTCAGATTACAGTTACTTCTTTCAAGTTACATCAGTTAGTGTGAAGAAACCACAAACAGACCAGACCCTGTAGAACCAGAACATCCGGGTTGTATTGGCTGGACTTTTTCCTGAAAAAACTAAATGTACACAACTATGACTCCAAACTAGAACTATGACTCCAGAACAAACTAGAACTAAATCTTATTCCAGGTATTTTAAGTAGAGTTATTAAATAGTCTACTTAAGTAGAGTTCAGGTGGAGCAGCAGGCAGCTGGACGGATCACCAGTAACTGACAGGACCAGTAAAGTTCAGTGCTGATTATAACTGGCAGGATCAATACTTTGTCGTCTGGGACCATTCCGGACTCGCCCTGACATATAGAGACAGATTTCTTGTCCGTGACAAAGCGTGGCTCCTGATTGGCTCATTCTCTTCATCACGACTCCAGTGGACCAATCAGACCACAGGTCTGACTTCGTACCGAT
Source organism: Lipophrys pholis (assembly GCF_963383615.2). Taxonomy (NCBI): domain Eukaryota; kingdom Metazoa; phylum Chordata; class Actinopteri; order Blenniiformes; family Blenniidae; genus Lipophrys; species Lipophrys pholis. Next base: position 3,498,653 of record NC_137629.1, on the reverse strand, counting down.
TCCACTGGTCAAACGTTGTAGGTTCATGAAAAGCTGCAAACCAGAGAACGAGAAGACAGAGTATCTTTGGTAATGAGAATCGATTAAAACGAGTTAACGAGCAGCAGGCAGAAGAGGCCCCGCCCTCCCCCGATGTCACCGCCGGGTCGTCTCAGAGCCTGGCGAGGTGTAAAGTGAGTGTGTTAACGCTACAACAGACACAGTGTAAATGACAAGGTGTTTGTTTTGCAGGTAATTAAAAGTAAACTGTTGGAATCAGACTTCAGATGAGCAGATTTCTATTATGTTCTATTGTCGTACTGTTGTAATCAAACACATTAAGTCAACAGGGCGGATCGAGTAATAGATTTTCTTTATTAACTCACTGTCATCACACACACTTCTATCTGTACAGGGAGGATAAATAAACACAATTACCAAGTAATTCCTGCAGCCGCGGAGGAGAGAAACATCTTGCTTTTCTATGTGAAACATGAAAAGATGTGAAACATGAAAAGATGAAACCAGTTTAACACATTCCAGAGATGATCAGAGTCTCTGTTCGCTTCACGGAGTCGTTCCTCTGAGTCATGTTTCCCCACCCTCTGCCACCATGTCTGACTGAGGCCCCGCCCACACCACAACGCCATTTCATGTAACCAGCGCTTCTGTCCGATCCTCCGCACTGCGCCGCGTTTTAGGAGCCCGAAAAAAGTTTTTTCCCCCAAACCAAAAAAAAAACCAGGTTCCAGAGTGGAGAAATTAGAAAACGCTTTGCCGGCTTGGACGTCTGGACGGACAAGACACACATTAGCTGAAAACGATGATGCCATGGCCCCGCCTCTCAAGCTATAACCCCACCTCCCTCTCTGTGATGTCATGGCGCTGACTCCAGCACTGTAGGGTAAGAGTAGTTATAGGAGGTAGAAATTTTCCCATCATGCATTTTGAGAAAAAAGTGGAAATGCGAAGAATAGAGTTCCTCCTCTGGTGCCTAACACTCCTCCGGGCTGCCAACACTGGTTCTGAAGTAGTTTCACCACTTCATCACGCTGCCTGCACAGCTTTCTGTAGCAGCGGTCACACGCCTGCTTATTGTTAAAGGAAAGACTTAATTCTCAACATTCCACTTTTTTCTCAAAGTGCAAACAAAATCTACCTCCTCTCATTTCTGTTCTCATGAGCGGCTCTCAGATCTTTTCAGGATTGTTTGCACTATGTTCCCAGCAGCCCCGTTTCAGGCCACCGTGGACCAAACGGGATGGACGTGAGACAACGCAGGGGGACGAGAGGGGCAAACGTTACAGGTCGTGATTGCTGTGGGCGCCGTGCCGGATTTTTAAACTGTCAAAACATTTGCCACGGCGGCCACGCCGCGGATGTGAAACTCAGTCGCCTGTAGCAAAACGGGATGAACGTCACAAAACGTGGCAGGACGTAATTGGCCGTAAGAGAACTTGGAGGCGGTCCTTAGTGGGACGGGAGGCTTACAGGAATTGATGTGGTGGGCGTTCTATCACGGTTGTTTCACGGCGTAGTGACGGTATATGGTAGACGTTTCATCACGTTCAATCGCGGCTTGTCCCGGCGTGGGACAGTTTATGGACCCGACGCGTTGCGTTCTACTCCGGTCTGCCGCGGCTCGCACGGTCTGGGAGGAAGCCGGGTCCGGAGGGGAGTTTCATTGGAGTCTGAGCGATGAGCGACGGAACACCTTCTACAAGCTCTGCCATCGCGGTATGTGTGCACCCAGCAAACGTCTCAGGATACAATGATTACTTCACTTTTGTTGGCCCTTTGAGGTATAAACATGCTTCAAAATGGCTCGACGTCCACGTTTCATCTGTTTAAAGTCTTGACAGAACATAAAAAACGTGCCAGACCTTCCTCAGAATTCCCCAAAATCCCACGGCGCACTAGGTTTTGGGCAAACGGGGCTGCCAGGAACATAGTGTAAACCTAGCTTAATATAGCTAACCAAGTTACTTCTCCCTTATTATTATTATTATTATTATTAGATGTAGTAGTAGTAGTAGTAGTAGTAGTAGTAGTAGCAGCTTTATTTCTTTAATGTCTGTAATTTGTATTAATATTTAAAATAAAGAGATGGCAAATGGACTTTTCTTCTGTAGTGCTTTTCAGCAGTGTGAGCAGCCCCAAAGCTTTACACCATTAACCTCATTCACCCATTCACACACACACTCACACACAGGGAGGCTGCGGCCATGCAAGGTGCGGTTGCTCTTGGTGTGTCTTGCTCAAGGACATGTGGCCATCATGTGGACATGTGGAAATGGGAATTGAACCTGCAACATCCTAATTGGGAGATGACCGCGCCGCCAACCGAGCCACGCCACTCCAGATAAACCATCCCATAATACTCCTTTGTCGGAATGGTCCAGAAAATGAAGAGTTAAGGTGATTATGCTGGCGGAGCCAAGTCAAGGTTTTAGTGAAAAAGCAACAGAAAGCAGAGAAAAAAGCAAAAAGAGCTGAACCCCCAGATTCAAACCAGCTCAGAAACACATTCCTAGACTTCCCATAATGCAGCGTTGCAGTTGAAATCTGTGTGTTTGTATAGAAATAAGACTTCCTGCAAAGTGCTTCCATTAACAGCAGCTTCCACCAGAAACCAGAGACTTTGTCTGCAACACGACTCTCGACTGTAAACAAAGAAAAAACGTCTCACAAACATCAGCAAAGTCGTCGCTCACAAAACAAGAAGCTAATGCTCTGAAGTGGAATATGTAGGTTAACAACGGCATTACTGTAAGTATGGTAATATGATGGGAGGAAGTAATCCAAACACAAGTATTTATGGATTTTGTGGTTTTGTAATCCAGCACAGACAGATGTTGACCCCCCCTTCCTCCACCTCCGTTTATGATCTGTAGTTAATCTCTGAGAGTCCATGATGTGCACAATGTGTGAGAGGAAACTTGTTTACTCCACATTTACTGTGATAACAAGAAATAAATGTGTCAACAAAGGCCTAAAAAAACACATGAAAGGTAAAACAGCAATAAAGCTGCTGAGTTTGTTTCTAAGTGTGAACAGATGCAACTGTGTGTGATCATGTGGAGGATTTTACTCTCCTGAAAAACACAATGATGTTTGACACTGTAACTCAGGACCGAGCAGTTTGCTCCTCCAACTGGAACTAGAATGAATGACTGAATGACTGAATGACTGAATGACTGAATGACTGAATGACTGAATGAATGAATGAATGAATGAATGAATGAATGAATGAATGAATGATCAAACATATACATGTAACAGTATAGCCTTCATTGCCATCGTCCAGCAGTCATTAATAACAATCATCAATAAACTACATTTATATAATGACCCGTTTTTATTTGCATTCACTACAATGTCACACCAGATTACCGTATATCCTGGACCAAAACTCATGTCTGTCAGTAAAGGACTCAGAAAGTAGCTGCAGTGTATCAGACATTATCTTTTAAAGCAGCTTCTGTTCCAGAAGCGTCTGAGTTTGTTGCTCAGTTCCGACCCTCTGGTTTTTAACCTGCGACTACATTTCTTCCTTTTCTTCGTCACAGTAACAGTTTCTCTCTCTACTAAAATGTTAAACTGTTCTTTTAAGTGTGACATGGTGTACATTTAAAGTACAAAACTCAAGGACAGTCCAAACTCCGGGTGTTTGAACTCACCTTTAGGTCGACGAATGAAACTTTTACTTCAAAACTGAACCTCCAGATCGATGCTGCCGCTGATTTATTCATGTGGATTGAGGCTTTTTGATGCACAGATGAATGAAATAACTTTTCTATGGAGATAACCCAACATGTTTTTGAAAGGTGCCTTTCGCTTCATGTTTGTTAACCAACTGATCACAGTCGGTTCATTTCGGGTGCAGTTGCAGATCCCACGCAGCTCCGAGCCGCTCAGTAGACATTCCCTTAATAGACATTTAAATGCCGTTGCAATATTCCATATTGATTTGCACTAATGCGTTTCATTTTAATGCTTGTCTTTGCTCGTGTGAAGCTCTTAGAGTTACCTCCTGCCTGCATCCACAGAGCCACATTAATAACCCGGCACAACTTTATCCAGGACATGAGCGGTGGGGCGATTAATGCGGATTATAAAATAAAAGCATTGAGCCAGTAGAGTACATTTAGAAAAATCCAAGAGAAAATGTTTGTAAATTGAAGGGCCTGACATGATGGGAAGCATCAACGAACACAAGCCATAATGGTGTAGTACTCTCAACTATACAACAATACTATAACAATACAATACTCAGGAATACAGTATTTTACTGCAGTATGATATATATATATATATATATATATATATATATATATATATATAGTGCTAAATAGTGTTAACAACTGTAATATTTACACAAAGAAACTGCCAAAGAGCTTCACTTGTTTAGTAACATTTATTCACAGCTAATTTCTATAAAGAACTCGAGAATACTCTTGTTTTCAGATTTAAAAAAAAACACACACACACAAAATGTTAACACCAATCAACAAAGTTTACTCCGTGGTGTCATGACTCCCAGTCCATGTTCTCCTGGACTTGGTAGTTTTATTTTGACAGTCACCGTAACAACAATCCAACGTGGTAGTTTTATTTTGGCAGTCACCATATGATATATATAATCTCACAGTCCCCTCACTCCAGGAAGTTCTGCGTCACAGTGGTATGAACAGTACTTTCCCGGCCATGACGGGTTCAGTGTAGAAGTGGTGTGCAAAGCGTTGTGGACGACGGTGTGCTGCTCACTCTGGAATTTAACTGCTACTCCAATAAAGTACACATTCACTACTTCATCATCTGGATCACATGGGGAATTTATTATTGTACTCCATGATGGAGGAGAAGACCAATCACAGCCCTCCAGGTCCATGATGGAGTAGAGGACCAATCACAGCCCTCCAGATCCATGACGGAGTAGAGGACCAATCACAGCCCTCCAGGTCCGTGACGGAGTAGAGGACCAATCACAGCCCTCCAGATCCATGACGGAGAACCCAGCCCTCGTTGGGTTCTGTGTTTCTTCAATAAGTATTTAGAAATGGTGGAAGTTGCATGTTGGGCGACGCAGACGCTCTCTGGCAATAGTTTGCGGCAACACGTTGCCTTTGTGTATTGAGTATAATTTAGGCTTCAGGTTTTAACCAGTGAGGCACCAGGGAAGGTTTCTAAACCATCTCGGAGATTTTCCAGAAAAAACACTTTGGAGCTTCTGATGTATGTAACTTTTAAAACACGACGCATTCAAACTGAAATACTATTCTTTGTCCACAAAACATATTTTGTGTTATAATCTTTTTTTTCAAGTCTCGTACATAAAAGAACCTCTGGACACACAAACATTGACATAGTCACTCCCATGATCTGCTCATAACATCGCGATGGAAAATGAAGTGAAACTTACCAACGTGAACTTACTGACTTCTAAAACTGTGGAACTCGGGAGGACGTGGACCAGAACTGAAGAAAACCTGCAGCCTGAGCGTGGCCTGACAGAAAACCTGCTCCGAGGAAGAAGAAGCTCGTTGAGCCACTGGGGTCTGCAGCCGTCAGATATAGAGACTTTTAGCTTTAAACAAATTCACTGTGTCACAATGTGAAGAGCCAGAAAACACATGGAACCAAAGATCTGCTCCGGAAACCAGCTGCAGGAACTCTAATATTCTGCTGCTGCAGAGAAACACCAGGCCTCCTCCTCTGTGTGTGTGTGTGTGTGTGTGTGTGTGTGTGTGTGTGTGTGTGTGTGTGTGTGTGTGTGTGTGTGTGTGTGTGTGTGTGTGTGTGTGTGTGTGTGTGTGTGTGTGTGTGTGTGTGTGTGTGTGTGTGTGTGTGTGTCCACCATCACACACTGACAGATCGGCTGTGAGGAGTTCAGGACCGTCCCTCTGTGAAATCACAAACTGCTGCAGGGCTCCTCAAACCTTCACACACCGAACTCCTGCAGGAGGAACCCCCAACCCCCCTCCCATTCCCCCACATCCCCCCATCCCCCCATCCCCCTGCTTTTTAAACAGAACTCCTGGGACGAGCTGGAGGTCCGAGTGTGAGGTAACAGAGGCTCTGCAGGTCGAGAGGCTGGAGCCGTTAAATAAAGGAGGTAAGAACTTTCAGGATTGAAATTCTACTAAAGACAAAACTAGAGAACAAATGTGCAGCAAACTGAAGGTAAAAACCCTCTGAGTACTACTTCAGTACTGGAGTTACTTTATTAGTTTCTCCTACTTATATGTAGCTGGATACTTGGTGAGGCTTCCTGTAATGTCTGAATAATCTCTACTGTTATCAGTTAGAGGAGCAAGATGCTCTATAATCTAATGTTAGAGGAGGAAAATGCTCTGTAATCTGAATGTTAGAGGAGGAAAATGCTCTGCAATCTGATGTTAGAGGAGGAAGATGTTAGAGGAAGATGCTCTATAATCTGGATGTTAGAGGAGGAATATGCTCTGTAATCTGGATGTTAGAGGAGGAAGATGCTCTATAATCTGACGTTAGAGGAGGAAGATGCTCTACAATCTGATGTTAGAGGAGGAAGATGCTCTGTAATCTAGATGTTAGAGGAGAAAGATGCTCTGTAATCTGGATGTTAGAGGAGGAAGATGCTCTGTAATCTAGATGTTAGAGGAGGACGATGCTCTGTAATCTGGATGTTAGAGGAGGACAATGCTATATAATCTAGACGTTGGAGGAGGAAGATGCTCTATAAACTGGATGTTAGAGGAGGAAGATGCTCTATAATCTGAATGTTAGAGGAGGAAGATGCTCTATAATTTGATGTTAGAGGGGGAAGATGCTCTGTAATCTGATGTTAGAGGAGGGGGATGTTCTATAATCTGATGTTAGAGGAGGAAGGTGCTCTATAATCTGGACGTTAGAGGAGGACGATGCTCTGTAATGTAAATGTTAGAGCAGGATGATGCTCTGTAATCTAGATGTTAGAGGAGGAAGAAGCTCTATAAACTGGATGTTAAATGAGGACGATGCTCTATAATCTGGACGTTAGCGGAGGAAGATGCTCTATAATCTGGATGTTAGAGGAGGAAGATGCTCTATAATCTGGATGTTAGAGGAGGAAGATGCTCTGTAATCTGGATGTTAGAGGAGGTAGATGCTCTAAGGCCCCTCCAAAGTGTTGCGTTTCCACTGCAAGAGCAGAATCACTGAAAACTGTGTAGTGAGCATGTCGGGCCACGAGGTGGCACTGTTGGTTTTTTTTGTAATGAAACCACACACACATGCAGCAGAAAACAGTCCGTTATCTGTAATCTGTAAACGTGACCACAAAGGAGAGAACCGACATTTTAGTGGACAGACGATGAACTGGACTCTTTGGAGGAGAATCACCTGGAAAAGTTCCAACATGCCTAGTCCTACATGCCTAGTCCTAGTCCTAGTCCTAGTCCTAGGAGACCAGCGGTCTGTGTGTGTGTGTGGGGGGGGGGGGGGGGGGGTTGACAGCTGCAGGGGCTGTTCGGTAAACCGACACCGAGGACGCAACAACATTTTTAATGTTTCGTGGTCTGTTGTCGTGTGTTCGGGGCCTAAAAGAAGTGAAATAATAACCTCTGCTGGTGATGCTGAATGATTTGTTCCTCTGTGTGGATAAGAATGGAAGCGAGTGCTTGAGGAGTTCTCCCTCACCTGAACTGGTAAACATCTGCCGTCACACAGTAAACAAACTACTAGTGAAGATATCAGGACGAGGTGATGCAATATTCATCGACTTCACTGATTACAAGCAGAGTTAGGTTGACTTGATGAGAGTGAGTGAAACTTAACTGCATTTACTGTTGATTTAATGCAAATATTCACAAAAGGCTGAGCTAAATAACAGCAGCCACTTCACACTAAGGATTATTACAATATAATCTGCTGTGTTGAAGACAAACTGCTCATCATATCTGTAGATAGGAAAAAAAAGGAAAACAGGGATTGATGCTCCTTCGGGGATGATTGATCAGATTGGACAGGTTTTTCCTGGTCAGACTGAATAATTGGTCATTTCCACACTCCTTCCTGTTTCCTCGGGCTCTGCCAATGCTATGCTGAAAATATGAACAAACAAACAAACTAACTAACTAACTAACTAACTAACTAACTAACTAACTAACAAACAAACAAATAAAAGACTGATATGTGTAAAATTACACGTGATCTATTAGGCATGTTAGCCTCGGTGCTGATGGGCGGATGGGTGTGTCTCTGATCGTGATGGGAGGAGCTTATAATCATGGATCAATGCACAACCTTTGCATTGTTGATGATTGTGTTTGAAAAGCAGTAAACCAGCTCAGCCATTAACTTCTGGTTCTTCTGAGGGAGGTTCCTCTGCTGGACCCCCACCTTTTCTACCTGTAGAGTTTACTCCAATATATGTCAGGTGTTGTACCTCAAATCTGGAGGGTTTTTTCAAACAAACCAAGATTTATTTGCTGATTTATCTGGTAAAAACGGGAAAAGTAAAAACGCAAAATCTTTGTGTTTTTGTGTCAGGAAATTTTCACGGCAAAGTTTTGAAATCCAATCCAATCCAACTTTATTCATATAACTCGTTTAACACAACAGCCAAGGTTGAGCAAAGTACTTCAGAGTTAAAAGGAATAATAAAACAATCAGTGAAAAAAGTGAAAACAAATTCTGTTACCAAGGAAACGACAGAAACGCTGACGACATTGTAGTTAACACGCCAAGCTGCCAGGTGGCGCTGTTGGTTGTTTCTGTGATGAAACAACTGAACTTATTCCCTGAAGCGACTCAACTGAACTGTTTCCAGCAGATCTTTATGTGAGCGGAGCTCCAGGACTCAAAACTTCAATTGAGGCATCGTTCATACTGCAGGGAACTGAGAGCCGGTTCTGATGATCTAATGATCTGATGTTCTGATGTTTTGATGATCTGATGATCTGATGATCTGATGATCTGATGATCTGATGATCTGATGTTCTGATGTTCTGATGTTATAAAGATCTGATGTTCTGATGTTCTAAAGATCTGATGTTCTGATGTTCTGATGATCTGATGTTCTAATGTTCTGATGTTCTGATGTTCTAAAGATCTGATGTTCTGATGATCTGATGATCTGATGATCTGATGATCTGATGATCTGATGATCTGATGTTCTGATGATCTGATGTTCTGATGTTCTGATGTTCTGATGATCTGATGATCTGATGATCTGATGTTCTGATGATCTGATGTTCTGATGTTCTGATGTTCTGATGTTCTGATGATCTGATGATCTGATGATCTGATGATCTGATGTTCTGATGTTCTAAAGATCTGATGTTCTAATGTTCTGATGTTCTGATGTTCTGATGTTCTAATGTTTTGATGTTTTGATGTTTTGATGTTCTGATGTTCTAATGTTCTGATGTTCTAATGTTCTGATGTTCTGATGATCTGACGATCTGATGTTCTGATGTTCTGATGTTCTGATGATCTGATGACCTGATGATCTGATGTTCTCATGTTCTGATGATCTGATGATCTGATGATCTGATGTTCTGATGTTCTAATGTTCTAATGTTCTGATGTTCTGATGATCTGATGTTCTGATGATCTGATGATCTGATGATCTGATGTTCTGATGAGCCAACCTGTTCTGTAAACGCGTTGAAGCTGCAATTCTGATGTTTTCCCACCAACCCCAGGCCTCCATCATCTGGAACCATGAACCCTGACCAGCGTTGCCAGATATGGCGGTATCCCCCAATGGGGGAGTGAAACTCTCTTACCTTTTAACTTTGTTTATTTGGTGCATTTGTTTTAACATGATTCCTACACAGGCTGAGATTTGAGCTGGTTTTTATTGAGGTGTGGGGGTTTTATGTTGTGAATCACATCTGGCAACCCTGGTGCTGACCAGCGTGGCGTCCATATTTACATCTGTCAACGGCGTCTTCTGCTCCCTGGGGCCTGAAACCGTCATGTCTGATCAGGTTCTCACTGCAGTCTGATGGAGGCGGAGTTTAAAGTGTAAAGTGAACGATGAAGTTCGAATCTGATCCCAACAAAAGACCTGCAGTGAGAACGGAGCGTTAAAACATCTGACTTGATCGTGGTCTAATTCTAACAGACAGAATATACCAAAAGTAAAAGACAATCTATTTACAGTCTCCAGTGACAGTTTCCTTTTCACATGTCCGTCTCTTGAAAACATAAAAATGGTGGATGAACTCTTGGAAGTGAGTAATGCTGTAAAAGACCAGGTACTCACTTCTCCCGGAGCCTGGACTCGTTCACAAAGTTCAACCTTTCTGTGTTCTCAGACCCTGACGGCTCCCAAACAGCTAAAGTTGACCTTTGACCTCTGGTTTTGAGGAGCGTTTATCAACCAGTGAATTGGTGCTTTGCGGGCTCCGCATCGCCGTGCCGCTCCGATCAGACCAGAACCAGCGTGTGTGTGTGTGTGCGTGTGTGTGTGTGTGGGGAGCAGGTTCTTGTCGTCCAGCAGCTGCAGGTCAGAGTTGCAGGATGCTGTAGGCTGACCTTTGACCTTGGGCCGCCGAGCGCCGTCAGCCGTTTGTTGTCTGAAGCTGAAATGAGAGTCTGTGTATCGGCTTCAGAGGGACGGTCCGCTCACATTCACACCGTTTGACCTCTGGACTCGGAGCTGCATGTCCGTGGATCAGCTGATGAAAGGAGGCGGAGCTCCCGGCCTGGATCTCATTACCGAGGAGGCCGCCAGGCCCCGCCACGTGGGGGCGGGGTCAGAGGGAACACCTTTGCACCATCTTCCTCCATGTTCCACGTCTGAGGATGGATAGTAATGAGCCGTGCAGCTCTGCTCGTCCTCCCACACAGACTGAGCAGCCGGCGCTCCTCACCTCGCTCTGCAGGAAGACAGAGGAACCGAGTCCGAGGCGTTCAGGAAGCGTCGTCCTCCTGAGCTCGCCGGGACACATGGAGCTGGAATTCATTACCGCCGACCCTTATGGACGACGGCGGGCTGATCGGCGTTGCGTTCGTCCGTCGCTGGACCGACAGGCTGCGGGACGCTGGGCGGCTCTGCCGCCGTCCTCTCCTCGTCAGGGAGTCAGGGAGCAGCTCAGCACAGGAAATACACACGGACTTTCCCTCCCATCGTCCAGGAAGAAAAACTGAAACGGTTCCCGCAGCGGCGGCACGACGACGCAGGCAACCTGAGACTTGTTTATTTTTGTGAAGAAACTTTCCATGAAAAGTGACTTTTAAGTGAATCTTTCAATGTACTAATTTGTGTATATCCTGTAGTACTGAGGAGTTTTATCAGTTCCATTGATTCTTGTATAAAATGAACAAAAGAGGTTTTTGGCAACAGCAACTAATTTTTTCCTGGTGAAAAAAACCCCAAACAACTACTTTACTTTGGAGGAATAATAGACTGGTTAAGGCCCCAGAAAGAGAGTGCAGACAGCCAGAGAAGGTGGAGAACATCTAAGCTCCACCTTCATTATGACATCTACAAAGAAACACTTGGCATGTAGAACCTAGAATTAAAAAAGGGCCAGACAATCTTTCTTCTCTGAGGTCATCACCAAACACAGTAATAATGCTGGTACTTTGTTTAGTGTGGTGGACAGACTGACCAATCCCTCGCCATCAGGACCTCCTGAGCTGATATCAGATGCATCTTGGAATGATTTTCATCCTATTTCAACATAAAATGACACAGATCAGTTTTCTGTCTAATCTGGCAGATGTTCTCCTGTTAGACTGAGCAGCACTATCCCACATTGTTCACCAGCTCAACCCACAACATACAGCCTCCACCCTCTGCACACAAAGTTTTTACACGTTTTTAACTGTCCAGCTCCACAGGTACTACAGGGAGTACACAGCTCTCTTCAGACCGGCGTTTTTTTCTGAAAACTCTGAAGACAGCCGTTATATGTCGTTATAGAAGTTAAATGTATAAATGAAATGAATGAGTGATGAGTCAGCACTTTTTACAACTCAACCCAGAGAAAACTGAGCTCATTGTTTTTGGCCCTAAAGAAGAAAGGTTAAAGGTCAGAGCTCATCTTGACTCCAGGTCACTCAGGACATCAAATCAGGTAGAAATCTGGGTGGAGTTCTGGACTCCACCCTGAAATTCAACGGCCACATTAAGACAAGAACCAAATCAGCTTCCTACCATCTGAACAATATTGAAGAATCAAAGGATTTCTGAGCAACAAGATTCTGAGAAACTTCTTCTGCTTTCATTTTCACTGGAACGGAGTGTTTACAGGCCTCAGGACAAAATCTGTCAGACAACTACAGCTCATCCAGAACGCTGAGGGTGGAGCACGTTACACCAGCACACTGAGAAAGGAGCACAATACACCAACACTAAGAGGGTGGAGCACATTCCCCCGTAAAACCTCCAGACCTCTGAGGTCCTCAGGAAGAGGTTTACTCAGTGTTCCCAGAGTCAGAAGAAACAAGGTGAAGCAGCTTTTAGTTCCTACCTCCTCACCTGTGGAACAAACTTCCTGAACACCTGAAGACTGCTGACACACTCACTTCTTTTAAATCAGGAATACAAACATTCTTATTTGCACAGGCTTTCGAACAAACATTAGATTATACTTTATTACATTTATCCTAATAAATCTATTACCTTATTTGTTCAGTTTTTATGCTGTTTTTAAATCCCCTGAACTGGACCACAGCCACTGACTATGGCGAGAGAGTGTATTTCAAATTAAAATATTCACTTTTCTGGCAATTATAATTTAATCGTAAACATGACAGAGAAGGTAGATTAATACTTGGCTTTCGTGTATTTAATACACAGGTTTTGCTCTTTGTACCGAACAAAAGAATTTAGGCAGTTTTACTCTATGTACTTAACGAAAGAAAGTATTAATTATGGGATTATTTTTTTCTTTGTACCCATACGAAGGAAGGGGAGCCTTGCCTTGCCTTTAAACTACCGTTACTTGTAGTTATTAGTGTTGTAGTCAAGATCCTGACACCTGAGAACAGAACAAGACCAAGACACCAAGTCCTGACTAAAAGCTCCTTCATACTCCCTTTTTGAACCATAAGAACAAGAAGAAAATTCGGTAGTGACGTCAGCCAGCAGCAGGACTCTGAGGAGAAGCTGTCGAACAGGCCACGCCCCCTAACGGCAGCCACACGACCGTGAAGCGGCGTTTGAACTTTTCAACAGTAGTTTAGTTCTGGCCTCCAGTGTTTTCAGAAACACATTTCTCTGAACTGTTTCAGTAATAAAAGAGAGTTCTTGTCCGAGCGCCATGTTGGTCTGATTTTAACTACAGGAGTCGACAGCTTTTCGTGATGCGTTCAGGTGCATCACGTAAGCCTGTTCGCCTACATTTTACCGAGCTGCGGCGCTCGTACAGTCGCGATGTTACAAGCTAAATATGATTAAAATATGACTGATAGTCATGAGCGAACGAGAACACGCATGAGCAGCACACGGCAGTGCAGAAGTTTCGGCTCCTACAAAGTTCGCCCAGGGCGGTTGGCAGAGCCAAAACAAATTTCTTTGGCCAGAGGGAGCTGGCCGAAGGAAATGATGTCGTATTCTGGTGCCCAACGCCAACGACCGTCTTCACCGGTTCAAAGGTTTTAACAACTGATTCGATTTCACACTAATCATCTTAATCACATTCATTCGTTTGGACAAAAAGCTCAGCTTCAACCTTTAATATTCAGTTAAATACATGCTACCAGCACTGACACGCCATCGTTATGATTGAACAATACAGGAAGTCCTCCTCTCCTCCGGTATTTTTCTAGGCGCACTGAGCGTCTTACGCCACAGGTAACGCAGCTCAGGTGAGATCGATGCATCAGGAAAGCACCGACGCCACTCTGTCAATATTTAATCATGACAAGCAGCTCTGGCATCACGTTAACATTTCCTGCAGTACATCAGCATCGACTCACCGGCCCGGCAGATTAAAGTGGATAAAGCAGGCGGGTGGAGGGAGTCGATGATTCGCCGCCGTCGGATCAGGTACTGGTACACAGACTTCACAGCCACATCAGATGGAGACGACAGTTTGAATCTCGCGTATAAAAGCAGAAAGTGATGAAAGCGACGAGACGGGAAGACGAGCCGTCATTAATGCTATTAGTGGCACCTGCTCTTTTCTCTCATCTGTCGGGTTTGACGAGTCAAAACAGGAAAAGTGTTGAGCGGCGCTCTTTCTCCATCGCGTACAGCTGCAGCTGACATGAGAGCCGCAGGTGGGAAATAATTCCAGAAATGAAAGAAGGAGCCTAATTAATAGCTGCAGGTGAGTCTAATAACTCGTCCACGTTCTGCTTTGGAGTCGACGGTTTGTGTTGTGACACGACGCAAACCAGCATGAGAAGAAGAATCACCTGCTAATTAGTCAACCCAGCGGGAGGAAATATGTAGCACATTATCGAAATGAAGCGACCTCTGACCCCGTGGAGGAGCCGTGACGCTCCGGTTGTTGACTTGGTTACGGAGACCCGACGGCCCAAATCCCAGGAGAGCAGGACGCGCCAGGCGTTTCTGTACGTCCAACATAAACAGCAAGTCTTCATGAGCCTCCGAAGTACGAATGAAAACTGTCGCAGTGACCAAACCGGCAGCAGTGATTGGCTGAGAGCAGACTGATTGGTTGCGGTGTCACGAAGCGGCTTCTGGGTTTTTTCGGTTGACGTGAAAACATAATTTTTGTGTTTTCGTTCCACGAAAGTTTTGCGTTTATACAGCAATGATTTGCAAACGAGGTCCGTTTGTACTGAAATGGTAGAAAAGCTGAAAACAATGCAGTTAGCCTGCCAGGCCACTAGTAGGTGCTGTTGTTAGTTTTAGTATGCACAGCTCTAAACATTAACACTGGGAGAACACAGACATTCTAGTGGACAGACCACCAAGTTGGATGGTTATTATGGTGACTGTCAAAATAAAACTACCAAGTGCAGGAGAATATGGACTTGGAGTCATGACACGGCAGAGGAAACTTTGTTCTGATTGGCTTTACTGAGCATGTACAGAAGAACTACTTACTACAGCCGTGGTGACCAGGACCAGGACCGGGACCGGGACCGGGACCGGGACCGGGACCAGGACCGGGACCAGGACCAGGACCAGGACCAGGACCAGGACCTGGAGCAGAGTTTTCAAAAGGAACCCTTTCCACCCATTTCCACCAATTCCACCTTGTGAGCCATTTTCAAAACTTTGTCTTTTCAGTGGCTCCAAACACCGCTGTCACGGAAAACCTTCATTGTGTCATGGTTCTCGGGTTTTTCCGCGGGGTTCCGTTAGCTCTGGTTCTCCGGGTGGCGTCACGCTGGTGGATTTTCTCTGTTACTGTCAGAAGGACTGAGCGAGGTCAGGGTCAACACGATGAACAGGAGTTTGACGACCTTCAGTAGAGAAATTGTGTTTATATGCAAACAGTCAACAACAGCAGCTCTGCTTCGAAGTTATGAACTAAATTCAGCTCTTTTACACAAAGAGAACATCAACATGAATCCAACAAATCTGTCGGTCCTGCTTCACACAGGATTTGGTCTCAGGGTAAGAATGTATTGATCAGTGATCTGATGACATCATGAAGCTTCCTGTGACGTTTGAACTGAGAATCTAAATAAAAGAGAACTTCCTGCTGTGGGTTGATTGATGTTACCATGACGACCAAAATGGGCTCCTGCAGGTAAACAGGTGCTGAGACGCTTCCTGCTGTCGTCATCGTTTCTCCTCCACCTACTCCTTCTACTCCTCTTCCTCTTCCTCCTCCTCAACCTTTCTTCATTGTCCTCCTCCTCTTCCTCCCCCTACTCTTCTTCCTCCTCCTCCTCCTCCTCCTCCTCTTCCTCCAACTCCTCCTCTGCCTCCCTGTCCTCCTCTTTCTCATCTTCCTCCTCCTCCTCCTCCTCCTCCTCCTATAATTCTTCCTCCTCTTCGTCCTCCTCCAACTCCTCCTCCTACGCTTCTTCTTCTTCCTACTCCTGTTACTCATCCTCCTCCTCCTTCTACTCCTCTTCTTCATCCTCCTCTTCCTCTTCCTCCCCCTACTCTTCTTCCTGCTCCTTATCCTCTTCCTCCTTCAACTCCTCTTCCTCCTCCTCCACCAACTCTTCCTACTCCTCGTCCTCCTCCTCTTCCTCCCTCTACTCATCTTCCTCCTCCTCCTCCTCCTCCTCCACCTCCTCCTCTTCCTCCTGCCCCACCTACTCTTCTTCCTCTTCCTCTTCCTCCTCCTCCTCCTCCTCCTCCTCCTCCTCCTCCTCCTCCTCCACCTACTCTTCCTCCTCCCCCTCCTCATGGAGGAAAGTGAAGATTGTTTTCCTCATCAAAAATAAGTTAGTTCTGAGGCTCAGAGTTGTAATGGCACGTGACTGTGTGCGTGTGTGTGTGTGTGTGTGTGTGTGTGTGTGTGTGTGTGTGTGTGTGTGTGTGTGTGTGTGTGTGTGTGTGTGTGTGTGTGTGTGTGTGTGTGTGTGTGTGTGTGTGTGTGTGTGTGCATGTGTGAGTGAGTGTTAAAAGTAGCTGAGCATCATCACATGTTGTGTCTCATCATCGGTTGGTGTTTCGCCGTGTTGCTGGTTAAATATGCAGCAGCAGCATCTTTAATTAAATGACAGTAATCTGCTGTTATTCCAGCATGAATTCTTCATCACCAATTAACACCAAGTCTCACACACACACAAACACACGCACGCACGCACGCACGCACGCACGCACGCACGCACGCACACGCACACAGACACACACACCTGACGTGTGAATTCAGTTTGAAACTTTTCATATAAATGATTAGAGGGACGACACAACAACATTCAGTTACTTTCAACAGCACAGCGGTCTGGAGGAGAGAGGCTATGAAAACAGATTCAAATGAACCATTTCTCTGTTTTCTCATGAATTTTAGTCTTGTTTTAAATGTGTAAATTTGTCTTTTAGATGTTACATTTATTCGTTCCTTTCAAAATCGATGTGAATTTGTTAGGACAGAATCATTGGTTGTTAATTTGTTTTGCAAATGTTGCAGATTTCTGAATGAATTTTTCCTGTTTCAATAAATAAAAAAATTAAGGTGTGACTTGTATCGAAGGTTTTATCTTGGAACTTTTCAATTTGAGGACTTAATTGAAAACCTCTGTTCAGGCTTTTTTTCCTTTCTGAAGTCTCGTCTATTCTGAGGTATTCTGAGGTATTCTGAGGTATTCTGAGGTATTCTGAGGTATTGTTATGGTTTGTCAGATGGCGTCTTCCTACAGCCGCTCAGGCAGTCCTGTGAAGACGAAGTTGTCCTCTGTGGTCCGGCTATCTGGAGATCTGGAACCGACTCCTTTATCTTCTCATTCTTCTCCAACAGCATGAACAACCTGCGGGTTTAACCGCGTTTCAACCAGCAACCACAACACAACACAACACCACAACGCCACTTCATGTAACCGTCCATTTTGGCTGATCATCCTCACCTATTGGCATTTTAGGAGCCTGAGAACGGGTTCCAGAGCGGAAGGATTAGAAAACTCAGCTTTGAACCCGTCAACAGACCAGACACACGCTAACTGAAAACGATGATGTCATCGCCCCGCCTCTCGACCTGTAACCCCGCCTCCCTCTCCGTGATGTCACTTAACAAATGTTCTGGTTTAACAAGGTGACATGTCAGATTTATTGATTTCTCCGTTTCATCATGCTCCGTGTCTTCTTCTCTGGTTGTGGTGTATGTCTGTGATAGTGTTACAGCGCCACCTACTGGCCTGGCAGATGTACTACATCATGTGAGTAATTTTCATGGTGTCAGGTGGACACAAATGTTTCTTGTTTGGGGGTAAACTTTTTCAGAGCAACAGGGAGAAGACTATGGTTGTGGTGTGGCCAGACTCCTGCAGCAGACGAGCAGCGAGACGACACTATTATACTATACATAAGTACTGTTTTGCAATTCTTTTCTCAGAATATATTCAGATTTTCAAATGAATCTCAGGGTATTTCTCAAACATAATGTCAGAAACTATATAATAGTTTACTTTTACTGTATTTGAATAATAAGTAATTATCATCTTGCAGTATTTTTCAAATGTTATACCACAGAACTTTTCCCAGATTAAATAAAATACAGTTTGTCTTTTAGGTGACACCACACACACACACACACACACACACACACACACACACACAGTTATATAAAAGTGTGATGAGAGCAGGAGAAGCAGCGATGGGACTGAGGGAATATTATTGTGCTCCTCACATCACTGTTAGTAATTAAAGTCAATCACCACTTGAACAGGTCTGAACACACACACACACACACACACACACACACACACACACACACACACACACACACACACACACACACACACACACACACACACACACACACACACCGCTCTACGCTGTATTCATAATGCCGGCTGATTGATTGAGTCAATAAGAAAAACGCTGTGGCTGAGAGACACAATACACTCATGGAGTCTCTCACTCCGGCGCCTCCTGCCATGACGAGTCTCCGGGCACCGGCCAATCCAATCACCTCGAATCTCTACATTTTGTTCTTCCATTCGTCTCATTTTGAACACCCAGGGTTTCAACAATAAAAGCTTCTTCTTTTATTTCCTCATAAATGCTGCAAGGTCTTGAAAATATAAGAATAAACAAGACAAAAGATGCTCTAAGTTTTCTTTCAAACCTGAGCATTGGGACGGAGGTTGCAGTCCTGCTGCATTGAAGTGGAAAAGTTGTCATATTTGCGTGCGGCGCGACACTCTAACACTCTGATCAGCCTCAAACCGTCTGAACGCCTCGCTGCAGCCCCAGAACAAGAAAAGAACAAAGTGAGTGGAGCGGATCAGGTTCTGTCCAGTGGATCCAGTCTTCAGTGGCTCCAATGATCCCAGAAGGAAACTGGCCTCTGCTCAGTCCTTCATTCCCTCTAATATTAAGCTCCTCACTGCTCCTCTTTAAACGCCTCATTTCTTTATGTTCATCACTGTTTCCATATTGGCTTGGTTTTACCTCATATGCTTTATCTTTGATCTCGATATTTCTTTAGTTGTTAGTGAAGCTGCCTGGATGATCCGACGTAACGTCTGCGGCTGACTCGTACGACTAATACCTATTCCTTAATAACTTCAAATACTGACAAATACCTTTTGTGAAAAGTGGATGAGAGGTTTTAAGGTATTTCATGGTCTTCATGCTTAATCTTTTCCAACGTGTAACGCTGGTGTCGTATATGACAGACTGGACTCTGCTGTGGCTGAAACTTTTTCCTTGCTTATTTTGAGGTTTTTCTTTATTACTTGTTTGTTTCATTTGTTACTTCTTTTTTCATGTTAAAAGAAAAATCACTAATCTATTCATTCCTTCATTCATTAGGATTCTAACTCGCGTGCTTTAATGTCTTTCTTATATTTCTTTGTAAAGATTTTTTTGTGTTTCTTTTATTTCCTCGCTGTGATTGGATCCTCTGCTCTATGAATAAATTTGCCTGAAGTGGTTTCATCTTTGCTCTTTGACTTCTATATTCTATACTTCTATTCCTCACAATCTTCTCTCCCTTTGTCCCGCATTTAAATGTTTCCTTGAGAGAGTGATTGATTAATCATTGACACTGGGATTGTGGGATGAATAAAGTTGTGTGAAGTGAAGTGAAGAAGTTGCAGTTGTGACAGGATGAATTTTGTCTTCTGGAATCCAGCCACAGTTTGAAATGAAACCAAAGGAAACGGTTATGAAGAGACTCGTTTTACAGACAGAGTTTCTACTTTTTATTCTCACAGGCGTCCGTGCTCAATGTCATCGACCTTAGATATCAAACAAACAACAGAACTCGTCGTTCAAGCAGCAACAGCCGGACTGCGGCCCGGAGCTTTGCTCTGGAACAACTGCACTGCTCATGTGTGTTCTGATGGGAGAGACATGGCGGCCAGGAAACTGACTCTGATGGGAGAGACACGGTGGTGAGGAAACTGACTCTGATGGGAGAGACATGGCGGCCAGGAAACTGACTCTGATGGGAGAGACATGGCGGCCAGGAAACTGACTCTGATGGGAGAGACACGGTGGTGAGGAAACTGACTCTGATGGGAGAGACACGGTGGTGAGGAAACTGACTCTGATGGGAGAGACATGGCGGCCAGGTAACTGACTCTGATGGGAGAGACATGGCGGCCAGGAAACTGACTCTGATGGGAGAGACATGGTGGCCAGGAAACTGACTCTGATGGGAGAGACATGGTGGTGAGGAAACTGACTCTGATGGGAGAGACATGGCGGCCAGGAAACTGACTCTGATGGGAGAGACATGGCGGCCAGGAAACTGACTCTGATGGGAGAGACACGGTGGTGAGGAAACTGACTCTGATGGGAGAGACATGGCGGCCAGGAAACTGACTCTGATGGGAGAGACATGGTGGCCAGGAAACTGACTCTGATGGGAGAGACACGGTGGTGAGGAAACTGACTCTGATGGGAGAGACATGGCGGCCAGGAAACTGACTCTGATGGGAGAGACATGGCGGCCAGGAAACTAACTCTGATGGGAGAGACACGGTGGTGAGGAAACTGACTCTGATGGGAGAGACATGGCGGCCAGGAAACTAACTCTGATGGGAGAGACACGGTGGTGAGGAAACTAACTCTGATGGGAGAGACACGGTGGTGAGGAAACTGACTCTGATGGGAGAGACATGGCGGCCAGCAAAGTGACTCTGATGGGAGAGACACGGTGGTGAGGAAACTGACTCTGATGGGAGAGACACGGTGGAAACAGAGAGTAACTCAGACACCGCCCTGCTGGCAGTCAGCGGTGGAGCTAATGGTGGCAGCATATGTCACTCAGGGTTAATCTGATTTTGGTGAAACACTGGTTTTGTGTAAGTGTAAGTGTTTGTGTGTGTGTGTGTGGGGGGGGGGGGGGGCATTAGCAGAAGAAGGGGTGGGGGGTTATGAATTGATGAAGAGCTTTATAGAGCATCCAGGGGTTAAAGACAGATTGTTTCTGTGGTTCGTACAGCAACAAAGTGTAATGTGGGTCTCACACACACACACACACACACACACACACACACACACACACACACACACACACACACACACACACACACACACACACACACACACACACACACACACACACACACACACACACACACACACACACACACACACACACACACACAACCACTGTCATCATTAGTACAATAGTAACTGATTATTGTTTCTGGATCGTCTGAACCATGACAATCTAGCTGGACTCATGTTTACTGGAAGAGAAACATTTAATTCATTCAGAATAACGTTAATCCTCTGATGTCCATTTCTCTCTCCTTGTTTTACCCCCATACCTTGTCTCTCTCTCTCTCTCTCTCTCTCTCTCTCTCTCTCTCTCTCTCTCTCTCTCTCCATTTCTTCTATTGATTATCATGGAGGTTTCCTGGCCTGTTGATGACTAAACTCATGATCGACTTGATATTAAATTAAATTAAAGGATTGATGATGTCCTGCAGTGAAAACCTCCGCCCGTCGTGCGATCAGTTTGTCATCTTGGTGATTCCCAGAGGAAAGTGAAACAGCTTTTATTCTGTCGTTAACCAATAGTTGTTTGACCCGCCAGTCTTGCAGGACCCCCGCCGACATCTTGACCTCTGACCTCAGAGTGAGGAAGCAGCTGGATTAATCAGCGCCACGGCAGGCAGAGGAGGCGTTAATCCGCTGTAATCCACCACATTAGATACCAGCGCTCTGGCTTTTTCCTTCTCCCCTGCCTGCGACATGGCCGCTCTGCTGTAATGGCCATCCTGGGATTAAGTGAGAGCGCTAAGCTACTTCTCGCTGTCAGAGCGCCGCCGCTGTTACCGCCGCCGCCACTGTCAGCCTGAACAACAGCAACTTAAGACCCAGCAGGAGGCGGCAGGCAAAACAGACGTTCCGGTTTAATAAGTGGGGGACAAGAGGAAAACAGGGGGGGTGGAGGTGAGGGGGTTGGGGTGGGGGGGCTGGAGGGTGTTAAGGTACAAGGCGTAATCTGGAAACAACAATACTGCTCACACAATTAAAACCACAACAGCGTCTGTCAATATTAGTGTGAAGACTGATAGCAGCCGTCACGTCACGTTAATCCCCGATAAACCTGCCGCATGTTAATCCTTCATTTAACACACACACACACACACACACACACACACACACACACACACACACACACACACACACACACACACACACACACACACACACAGCTGTATTTATTTTTCTTATTACGTCCATAAAGTTCCTTTTTCTTCTCACTGAAATATTTATGATTATTTAGTTTTTGACATTCGAGGAAAAACACTATGTTGAGTTTTAAAATATTAAAAACAAAAGTTGTTTTATTCAAACAAATTTTTTTTGTTCTCCTCATTGCTCAGTAACGTCTTTATTGAAAATGCAACATTTCTTTATGTGTATGTTTCGCACATTGTTTTATTTAAATTTGTTTTGTAACCTTTTTTATTTTCTTTAATTTCATTAGTTTTCATTTGGTTTAACAATTTCTTTATCTCTCAGTTGCAGGCACATGTTTTATAATGTGATTTAATGGTATTATCTACTGCTCATTGCCTATATTGTAAATGCAAGATACAATTTTGATGTTTAATTTAT
The DNA here is from genome assembly GCF_963383615.2 of Lipophrys pholis. Taxonomy (NCBI): domain Eukaryota; kingdom Metazoa; phylum Chordata; class Actinopteri; order Blenniiformes; family Blenniidae; genus Lipophrys; species Lipophrys pholis. Next base: position 3,476,077 of record NC_137629.1, on the reverse strand, counting down.
TGACATTTCATTTCATGTTCACAAGGCTACACTTTAAAAAATATTGGCCATTAACACAAGCTGGCAATAACATGGATAACAATTTCATCTTGATGAATGGCCTCTGACAGGTGCTGCAATGTTTTTTTTTTAAATGAACCAGACATGTAATGTTACAAGTATTACACAGGAACATGGTAAAGATTGGGCTTTTACTGTTATTGAAACTGTAAATATCAGACGCTTTAACTTTTTAATGACCAATAAAAATACCATGACAGGAAGACATGAAAAACAAAACCCTCTTCAATCCTGGTTTCCAACTTACAACTATCAAAATAAAGTAGACCAACTAACTAAATCCACTAATTAAATAACAAAAACACAACACAACGCAATCACTATAAACACTACAAGCCTCAAACAAACACGAATTATGACATTTAAAACACCACCAAAACAACCTCCCATAATGCATTGCAGCAATCAGCTCCGTGACACTACAATAGTCATACATGGACAGTCAAAGTTGAATTGTTATTACAGTGACTGTCAAAATAAAACTACCAAGTCCAGGGGAATATGGACTGCGAGTCATGGCACCACGGAGCAAACTTTGTTCTGATTGGCTCTACTGAGCATGTGCAGAGGAACTAGTTACTATAGCCGTGGCGCTCAAGCACAGGAGTTTTAGTAAAGGTGCAGTTTCCCTGATTGAATGGAGACGCAGTGAGAGCATTTTCAAAAGGTTGTGATTTTAGTGGCTCTAAGCTCTGTTGTTGTATAAATGGGGCCTCAGGGCGCATTCACATTCCCTGTTTGATGAGGACCAGAGTTCTCTTCAGGGACCTTCTGGGAAAGTCTGTTTCGTTTGGGGAAATGTAAACACACCCCTTCTTCTTCTTCTTCTTCTTCTTCTTCTTCTTCTTCTTCTTCTTCTTCTTCTTCTTCTTCTTTGTTGTATTTTAACGGCGGTTGGCAACCATAAATGGAGCGTTACCGCCCCCTATTGTTCCAGAGTATGACCAGAGAGTAATAACTACATCCTATCTTTAAACCCCGTTTGTAGGAGGAATGTGATTAGAGGCTTTGGACAATGGACAACACTATTAATTGTAAATTGGTGAACTCCTTCCTTTCTCAAATCAGCTTCCAGAACTGCCCTTTCTTCATTATACCTTGGACAATTAAATAAAACATGTAACACTGTCTCTTCAGAATGCCATGGTTCACATAGCCCTGTCTCGTGTTTCCCTATTAAATGCAATACTGTTTAATTTGTGTGCCCCACCGTAATTCTCTTACAGACTGTTTGTTCTTTCCTAGACTTTCCTAATTTAGGAACTGGTGATCGTACAGTGTTCATTAGTTTAAATAAAAACCTTCCCCACATTTCTGTTCTCCATCTGCCCTGCCACGCTTCCATGATCTTAATCCATATTAGAGATTTCCCCTCGTTTTTTCCCAAGTGGCAGCTTAACATCAATATTACTTCTTTCCAAGGTTTGTTTAGCCACCTTATCTGCTGCCTCATTCCCCATCAGACCCGCATGCCCTGATACCCACATTAAAGTAATATGCACCCCATGTTGAACAAGTCGTGAATATAGTAACAACACTTCAACCAAAATGTTTTGTCTTGAAGAGATAAAAGACTTTGAAGGACTGACACAGAGTCTGAGCATATCAGAACACCAGTATGTTACAGCTACCCACTGTAAAGCTCTTAAAGTGGCCATCAATTCCACCGTATAAAGACATAAATAGTCTGTAGCTCTGGATCCCTCTGAATGCCTTCTCTCTGGAACAACAACAGCAAAACCTGCCTGCCTGGATCTTTCAATCCAGCTGTATGCATTTTTATACTTTCAAAATATAATGCCTCAACCCGTGCTGAAAATGCTGCCAACAGGTCAAGGAACGCACCCTGAACTTGGTTCCGTATTTTTCAAGCGGAATCTGGTCCCCTTCAAAACCTCAGTCTCAGTCCTCTTTCAAACGGACTTTGGAGTGGGCGGGATGAGGGTTGATGGGACGTGACCTGGGGCGCAATGCATTTTGGGTGCGCAAATCTGAAAAAGACGTGGAAAACAAAGTGGGAGTCCTGTAACATTTGTTTTCTCCTGGAAAATGTCTTGTGCACAGACATGGAGTAGCGAGGAAGTGGTTCCTTTCTCCCGATCTTTCTCCCGGGTGGGGTGAGAGGACAGGGGAGGACGATACGTGCACAATGTATTCTGGGCAGTAAAAGTTAACCCCGCGAATCAGAAGAAGCAGAAGAAAAAGTTGGAAAATATCTTGCGGGCAGACGTGGAGTAGTGAGGAAGAAGTAGAGAGAAAGAAGTAGTGAAAAAGGCACTTATTTATAGCTGGTCTGAAGACTATATATCGTGGTTGTTTGTGGCTACCCATTTGCCCCGGGCTAACTGGCCTAGCCACCACAGGCTAAAGTGGCGGGCCCTCCAGTTTCGGTCTGAACCAATCAATGAGCCATGTTTCTTCTTTACTTCCTCTCTGGTCCGTGTTTGCTTCAGGCGACAGCGCCCCCAAACTAGCCTCTGTTGTAATTGCATGACGTTTTACTGATGGTTTGATCTGAAACTGAATGTGAACGCCACTCGAACCAAATGAAGGGGTGAAAATTCTCGTATTCTTGTAAGTTTGTTATAATGCGCTTTGGTCTTATCTTTTGGTGTTAAATGATCTTTCTTTGCATTTCGATATGTCTTTGTACTCATGATGACATAAATTATTTTTTAACAATTTATATCTTAATGTTTAATCAGTAATGAATATATCAATTTCATGTAGGAACACCAGCACAAATCCTCAGACCTTCAAATAATTAAAAACGAGAAAAATATGCATCCCAATGAAAAATGGAGGACAGAGTCTTAAATAGTTAACATTGCACAAATAATGTACGAAAACATAGAAGACAAAAAAATAAACACTGTAACAAACTATGTTATGAATTTCCAAACATTTCTGTTCACTTTCAAACAAATCCATGTATTGCTGATGTTGCTCAGCTGTTCAAAGGAAACCTTCCATGTTGAAAACAGGTCATTCACATTGTTTCTAAAATGTTCTTCTCAACAAACGACCTGAGTTTGGAGCGGATTGGTTCCACTCGCCATGTGAGAGCAGCTTCTCTCCATTCTGAAGACCTTTATTTGATGTGTTTAGTCTCCAGGTGAAGAAGCTTTCGCTGCAGTAAAACTAATGAAGTCGAACATGGAAACATGGACCAGAGGGGTGGGGGGGGTGGATATAGCCAACGCACCCCAGCCGGCCAATCACACGCTGCCGTTACCTAACTGAGGTGTTTTAGCTGCAGCGGTAACCAGGCGCCAAATAAAGCAGTAAATCCGAGGCCTTTCTCCATCACGCATCGTGTTATTAACACTTGATTGGTTTTCCAGACATTTCCCATTTGGTCGTCTCCGTATCTTTTTAAACTGTTGCTATTACTGCGAGCTCCTTGTTGCTATGCAGCTGCAGCCAGAGAATAATACCTGCTCCTCTCTGAAGGCAGACGGTGTCGTGAAGGAAGCAGCTGCCATTGTTTCTCTGTGTTTTGCTCTTTTCAGGATTCATTATAAAAACAGATGAAAATCCAAATGAAAGTAAAACCATTTCCCCAAAGCCTGAGACACTGTGTCACTGAGAGTCACGGAAAACTGAAGGAAGAGATGAACGAATCCCGCATACTCATATTCTGTTCCCATCACAACATAAAACATACATCAGAGTGTGAGACATTCAATAATTTCATTAAAAATATCAACACATTTTGAATTTAATGCTGAAGATTTGTCTAAAAAGAAGTTCCAGCAACAAAAGGCTTGAAAGGTTATTGGTGTGAAGGAAAACCTGCTGGAGAAGCAAAGAGCAGCAGCTCAGTAACATGATGGAGTGTAAACAAAGCTTTTCAGAGAGACATGAGCCGAAGCTCTACCATCTGAAGCGCTACCATCTGAAGATCTACTATCTGAAGCTCTACCACCTGAAGCTCTACGATCTGAAGCTCTACGATCTGAAGATCTACCATCTGAAGATCTACCATCTGAAGATCTACTATCTGAAGCTCTACCATCTGAAGCTCTACCATCTGAAGATCTACTATCTGAAGCTCTACCATCTGAAGCTCTACTATCTGAAGATCTATGATCTGAAGATCTACTATCTGAAGATCTACCATCTGAAGATCTACAATCTGAAACTCAACCATCTGAAGCTCTACCATAGAAGTTCTACCATCTGAAGCTCTGCCATGTTCAGGAGGAACTTCAGGTGTGATTGTGTGTGGGACATCACTGCCTGGGTTCATCAGTCCAACAGTCCAACGTATCCTAATTTTCTCCAGATGAAAACTGTTCAGCTGTTAAAAACTGAAAAGATCAGAATGATGCCTCGTTCTCAAAACTCCAGCAGCAACAAGAGGAGACGACGTGAACAAGGTCACACCAGGTCACTGGATGTTCTAGTTTGTGGAAGAAAACTGGAAAATTCAATGAGGCAAAGGTGCCAACCACCAAACCTGACTCTCTAACGACAGCCTGCAGCTTCGGAGGTCAAACCTCAAAGGAAAGTCACTCCTGTTTACTGAAGGCTGTCGAACAGGTAAAATCCTGAAACTGGACGGAATCTGGCAACCCGCGGCTCCTCCAGTGGCTCCTGGGCGGATTCCCAGACTCCTCTGGTGCTCTCAGCGAGCGTTAATGTGACAGCCACTTTGAAATTAGGCAGCGGATTAAATTAGGGCTTTAAAATCCTTTTGGAGTCGCTCATTCAGACGTGAAGAGATTAAGGGGCGACGATGAAAAGGGATTCTAGTTAAAACCTACATTATCGCAGGCCTCGGCGCCCGGACAGGGAAAAGTGTTCGGTGCTCTGAAGCCATTTGACAATCTCTGTAAATGATTTCTTTGTGGATGAGTGAATGAAATTATAGTGCAGGGACAAGGGAGAACTCTCTCTCTCTCTCTCTCTCTCTCTCTCTCTCTCTATCTCTCTCTCTCTCTCTCTCTCTCTCTCTCTCTCTCTCTCTCTCTCTCTCTCTCTCTCTCTCTCTCTCTCTCAAGCTTGCAAGTGGACACATGACTGTCAATCACACTTTCATTCTGACAAAAAGGCTCCGGGGAGGAGGAACCAAACACCAGGTAATATTTAGACAAGAGAGAGACAGGTGGGGGTTTTTGCGGGTGGTGGGTGGTTTTTGGTGGAGGAGGAAGAGGAAGAGGAGGAGGAGGAGGAGGGACTCAGTTACGACCGGCAGCATGGATGATGGATGAAACAAACAAACTGAGACTTCAATTAAAAACAAATGGAAATATCTCATTTCCCTTTCCACAGATTGGATTTATATTGCCCGGAGTTTGTTGCCTGGTTACCTCTCATTGCCCTGCTCATTTCCAAATGTTGATTGGTTGGGAGACAATACATGAAATCGATGGTTGGCGGCGGGGTGCCGACTGATTGTTTGGGAGGGAAGGTCGTTCTCTCCGTTTGTCCTGCCAGGATGAAGCTGAGCTGGAGCATGGTGGGGATCAGTTAAAGAGGGTGGAGGACCATAGGTGGAGCAGTGAAAGACCACAAGTGGATGGATGGAGGGGTGGAGTGGTTGAGTGGTGAAGGGGTGGAGGACCATGGGTGGAGCAGTGGAGGACCACAGGTGTATGGGTGGAGGGATAGAGCACCATTGGGTGAATGGGTGGAGGACCATGGCTGGAGGGATGGAGGGGTGGATGGGTGTAGGGGTGGAGTGGTGGAGTGGTGGAAGGATGGAGGACCACGGGACGGTGCCAGAGCTCACCATGGATGTGTAACAGAGTAAAAGACCTGTTCAGCTCTACATCAAGTAGAAACTTTCCAGGAGCCTCATTTATAAAACATTGCGTAGGATTCCTACTAAAAATGTACGTGTGCCCAAAAGCTGAAAATGGCATGCACCCTCAAAACATTTCTGATCTATAAAACCGTGCATAGGCACATCTGCACGCACTTTCCTTTTATAGATCCAGTCCACCTGGAAGGTTGACAGTTCAGGCCTCGTCAATATTTTTGCATCTCAATCAGCCTGGTGATCGCCGGGCCTCTTCAGGGCCTCTTTTGTTTTCCAAGCAAGCTTTATAAATGAGACCCCAGAGTTTTAATGTTGAAGGTTTCTGCTTCAGGACATTTGTTCGTTCAGCTTCACTCTCAACATTTAGTCCAAAGAATTAGATGCTGGTTTATAGACTCCATAGACTTCAGCTGTGGTTCCACCGCAGTACGTGGCAGGGCTGGAGGGTATGGTATGGCAAAGCGTATCCAGACACCACTCTGTCACACGGTCCCACCACAGAATGTAAAAATGAGGTTAAAATGTAGGCAGGGTTGTAAAGTACGTTAGGACGTGTCTGGCAAAGAATGCGGAAGCGGCCGGTGTTGGCGGCAACTATTTAAATATTGTGGGCAAGTCGAGAGTGACCATCATCACTACCAATCAGCAGATGGCTGTGTTGTCGCTGCTCCTCACAGACCCGTTCCTCTGTGCTCGGTACCTTAACGGAGGGCTGGCGGAAAATCATAGCTGTTGGTCGCGGTTTATTTCCGTACCATCCACAATTTTTTTGGTGGGACCACGTGGTGTTATTACCCACTCTTCTACGCCCCCTGGTGTTGTGGCAGTGAACAACGCAGAACTCCTGGGGTGACAGACTTGGTCGACGCTACGCTCTGCGTTCTGAAAACGCTGTGGTTCATTTGCAGTTCTGAAAGGAGCTTCTCATCCAAAGCGTGTGGGTGCTGCTGGTGCATCTCTGAATCTAAACTCTGGACCTGGACCCTGCAGAGACCTGGACCCTGCAGACCGACGGAGCCATGACTGAGTGACAACGAAGAGTCAACATGAGGAGTGAAGAGAAACTTTAATTAAAGATTTCAAGTCAATGCAACAGCTTTTTGCTGGAGGATTCAGTATCTTTATTCTACTGCAATAACTCCTTCCAGTACTTAGTGTGTTGAAGAGTAGTCCCAGTTGGGCTTACTTGCTCCTCCTAAAGGTGGTGCCATGTGCCGTCGCAGTCAGATGGCTACTTCCTGTCGGTGTGGAACACAAAGCTTATGACTGTAGGTGGAGGTGGAAACAGTTTTATTGTTCCACAGCCCAACAGCAACCATGTGGCCATGATGGTTCCTCCGGGAGAAGAGTCCACGGTAATTCTCCACCCAGAGTAGCTTCTCCACCTAGAGTAGCTTCTCCACCCAGAATAGCTTCTCCAGCCAGAGTAGCTTCTCCATCCAGAATAGCTTCTCATCCCAGAGTAGCTTTTCGACCCGGGGTCACTTCTCCGCCCAGAGTGGCTTCTCCATCCAGAGGAGCTTCTCCATCCAGAGGAGCTTCTCGACCCTGATGGAAACAAAGCATGTCATTTTTTTTTAATCTCTTGATTAACAGGAGGCTGTGTCTTCCAAAATAAAAGTTTTTTCTGTAACCAGACAGATAGACAAACGGACAGCAGACAGACAGGCAGACAGACAGACAGACAGACAGACAGACAGACAGACAGACAGACAGACAGACAGACAGACAGACAGACAGACAGACAGACAGACAGACAGACAGACAGACAGACAGACAGACAGACAGACCGACCGACCGACCGACCGACCGACCGACCGACCGACCGACCGACCGACCGACCGACCGACCGACCGACCGACCGACCGACCGACCGACCGACCGACCGACAGACAGATAGATAGATAGATAGATAGATAGATAGATAGATAGATAGATAGAATGCACTCTGCCTGCTGCACAAAGAGACACACGAAAGCTTCACATTTCCATTTCCATTAGCCGACACTCTCATCCAGGGCGAGCGCCTGAATTCCCTCTTCACTTCTTTTTTTTTTTTCTTAGATTTGATGGAAGAAAATGTCATCACATCTGAAAAACCCTCTTCATCCAAACATTTTGCGCTGCGCTGCTTCTGCCGGAGTGTCACAGAGCTGTTAACATGTTAATGTGCGATCTCAGTTCCTAATCTCACTCTGACATATGTCATTTAAGTAAAGTCTGACATAAAAAACCTGAAATGACTGCTGCTTCTCACCAGGTTCAAGCTGGTTCCATCACAAATCAAAAGGTTGACATTGAACGGAGAGAAGATTACACGTTAAAAAGAACCGTCCAGTGACAACAGCTCCATATCAGACCGTCCATCCGACACAGAAGTGATGATTGAACTTTCACGTATTTTCTCACAGAAAGTGGAACGATTAGGACTCGGCACAGGCCACTGTCACCCGAGGTGCTTTTCTTCATACACACATTAATGGTGTTATTGATTTTCCATCATATTCTGTTTCCAGTGCGATCACTATGGCTCCATTTTACTGTATGGCCTTAGAATCCAGTGTTTACCGGCTCCATACAACAACACAATGAAACGATGATTCCTCCTTCTTTATTTGCAGAATGAAACGTGGACTATTGTGGATCAGGTGTTTAACTGATCTGGAGGAGAAAGGACCTCAGGAATTCCTAACACTGCGAGGACTCTGGTGTATATGTGCTTACAAGTACAGATTCAGAAAACGTAGGACCCTAGAAAGTACTCCAGAAATATTAGAACCTGGGCACCATGGAAAAACAATACAGAACAGAATATTAAACCTTAAGGTCTGGATAATTTTAACTGGTGGGAACGTCGGGTCCAAAAGCATGGGGCCCTGAGTGTAAATACGAGGGTTTGACGTTTGGTGAAAGAATCTGAGAAAGATGGAGTCAACAACTCCACGACAGCAGGACTGAAGAGTTACTGAACTCTTGAAGCACAGAACCTGATTCAATAAGATCCCAATGGAATCTGGTAAGTTGCACGATGACGCAAATAAAATCAGCTTTATATTAATGGCGTTGGGCAGATGTTTGGCTGACATCACAACAGGAAAAATCACACCAGGGTTTTGGTGATTTGGACTCTGTTTACAAGGGTCCATCTATTTTTATACAACAGGTCGGACCCAGAGCTACTTTGAGAACATTGCACCCTGACATTTACAATCTGGACCATAAAATCAGAGGAAACGTGGGAAGTGAGACCACAGGACACTGGACACCCCAGAGACCACAGCCAGCTTCACAAGCTGCACTCTGAAACCCAGAGGACGGACTGGAAAACTACAACGAGGACTAAGAGTCCAGAAAACCAACAGACCCAGGAGATAATAAACAACCTGGATACAGAGAAAAGTGGAGACAAACATTGACTTATGTAAATAAACAAGATTATAATTTTATGACAGTAATAGTGTGTGTGTGTGTGTGTGTGTGTGTGTGTGTGTGTGTGTGTGTGTGTGTGTGTGTGTGTGTGTGTGTGTGTGTGTGTGTGTGTGTGTGTGTGTGTGTGTGTGTGTGTGTGTGTGTTATTAAAAAAGTTATTATTCCTCCCTGAAACTATTAATGATGCTAAATTCACTTTCTAAAGGTTTTCCAACAGTACTAATCGTCCCCATACCTGGAACGACGTCCCAGAAGTGAAGACAGTCTGTCCTCTCTCTCCCCGGCTTGTTTCAGTTTTTAAAAAGTGTGTTGCTCCAAACCAGCCAATCAGAAATCAAACCCTATATAGTGTCATCGGGGGTTTAGCCAATCCCAATCAAGGTAGGCCCTCCCTTTGACTCCTCCCACAATTAGGCAGCTCTGCTCTGGCACATGGCACCACGAGAGGAAGTACTTCATCCTCTTCCCAAGATGGGCATGTGTGGGCGGACCCAGTCCAGCTCACACAGACACAGCAGATTCTGAATGTAGCTCCTATGATCCAATATTCAAATGGAGGAGAATCAAGGAGGAGCTAGAAACTTTGAATACTGAAGGTTTCTGGACCGACCGGACCAGGAGGAGGAGATGCTGGAGAACAGAAGAACTGTGTATGTGACAGTGTCGAAATGAAAAGTTTAATCCGGCGAAGACAAAAACTGCCAGCGTTTCTTTTGAGCTTTGATATCTGAAGCGTTTCCGACCCTGCAGGCGCCGTCTCACCGTCTGTGGTTAACAAGCTGCTGCTTCCTGATGGCTGACGAGCTCATTAACATACAGGTGACAGCAGACTCAGGTGCTCCCGTCGACATGGCAACAGCATCGCCGCTGATCTGTGAAGACAAGTCCTGATTGTTTCAGGAACAAGGTACAGGTCAGGTGAAGTTCATGATTTTCACATTTACGTGATAGACAACTTTTATTTGATATCTCAGTACCTTTCTATATTTTGTCACAATAAATCATTTGAACTGTGTTCTTGGTTTCAGGTTCTTCAGTGAAATGGTGGGCGTGCTCGGCCCTGTTACTGGTGGAAACCAGACACTGGTTATGAAGTTCTTATTATATCTGCCTGTTTACAGAAGCACTTTTCTTTGCTAACAACATTTTCCAACATCAGGACACGAGAGTGAATGAGTGAACTGGCGAGGTGGTAGTAGTGGAGATTACAAGATGTGGAGGATTATTAATACATCATCAGTAGGGAAAGGCTGAGCCATCTAATCCAGGGGTGTAAAACCTGCAACTCCAGAGCCTCGTGTGGCTGTTTAGTTCCTCTGGATTGTCGCTCTGAAAACCTTCTGAAAATTATGTGGAGACCCATTTTCATCCCATTATTATTTCATTTGCAAATCTGGTTTATTTCCAGAAAGACTCTCCTGGATAAAATAGTTCAAGAGGCAACAAATTACTGAAAAACCAAAACCAGCGTTGGGAGGAGGATTGGCTTAAAAAATAAAGTAAAAAAGGCCAAGATGCTTGAAACAGCCAAGAATGGAGCAAAATCACGTCTGATGTTTAAAATGGCCAAAGTGAAGAGAAAGAAAAGACCAAAAGTCCAAATGGCTAAAACAACCAAACGAGCCGAGTCGCTTAAAGGAACCGATTTCTAAAAGTGTTCCGTAAAGGAACGATGGTCTCTAAACATTAACAGTGGGAGAACATTCTAGTGGACAGAACACCAAGTTGGATTGTTATTAGGGTGACTGCCAAAATAAAACTACCAAGTTAGATTGTTACTATGGTGACTGTCAAAATAAAACTAACAAAATGGATTGTTATTACGGTGACTGTCAAAATAAAACTAGCAAAATGGATTGTTATTACGGTGACTGTCAAAATAAAACAACCAAGTTAGATTGTCACTACGGTGACTATCAAAATAAAACTACCAAGTTGGATGGTTACTACAGTGACTGTCAAAATAAAACTAGCAAAATGGATTGTTAGTACGGTGAATGTCAAAATAAAACTACCAAGTTGGATTGTTACTACGGTGACTGTCAAAATAAAACTACCAAGTTGGATTGTTATTCCGGTGACGGTCAAAATAAAAGTATCAAGTCCTGATATGTTTGCGTGTTATGAGCAATTCAGATGACTTAAAACTTTGCTGTATTTTATAATGTATTTTAATTTGCTGAAAGCAGGAAGCCGTCCAGAGTGATTCTGAATTGCTTTGCCATTGGAGACTAGGAAGTGAACCCACAACTGAATCTGTGGCGTCTGATTTCTTCACTACCTTCACCTTCAGCGTGGTGGACTGTCTGTGGAACCAAACTGAACATGTCTGCAGCGTAATAAAACAAAAGCCCTTCCAAAGACGCCCTGAACTGTTTTCCTTCAGAACCACAGGAGTTTTCTCCTCATTCCATTCAGACTGTGTTTTAAAAAGTGATGCAATGCCGTGGTAAACATCCCTGTCACAACTTCTTTGAAACACGTTGCTAATATCAATTTGAAGAGTCTTTTTTTTCCCACCCAGCTCTTGAAACGTGGCCGATGCAGAGTTGTAAATAAATCCACAGTGGAGCCCAGATGAACGTTCAGTCTCACTTTGTTTCCGTCGGTTCCTGATTTTAAAGCACCAAATCTCTCCGTTCACTCATTTACTGAGAACTGCAGGTTATCAAGACATCAGCCACTGAACGTTATGCATCTTAGCCCATTTGTGGATATAAATGTGAAAAGGTATTAATATTCAGTCTAATATTTTCCTTCAAACATGATTCCTGTCATCTGGGATTGGATGGAAACTTTGCTTCCAGCAGCTCCGGGCCTCTGAATCAGCTTTATTCTCCACGGAGAACAGCTCGGACATGTTTTCTGTTAAATCTCTGGCCCCTTAAAAAATTTGGTGGGGTGTTGATGGCCGGCGGGCGGCTGACCTCAGACTCTGGGCTGGAGAGATACCAGAGGCCCCGAGGACTGTGGGTGAATCCCACAGGCCTTCGGACGGCCGCTACAAAGCCGCTCTGACAAACCAGCCGGAGGGAAGGGGAGGAGCTGAGCTGCATGAAGACCACCAAGGCCAGGAGGCCCGGGGCGATGAGGCCAGCCTCGCTCTCCTGCCTCCTCACTGCAGCTCCTTCATCCTCAGCACTCATGACGAGAAAACTCATTTCCAAAGCTGCTCAACGGATCCAAGACAAGGAACAAGACAAGCGTCCATGTTGGTGTGAAGAATGACCTCTGACATCGATGACCTGCTGCTCCGCCACATATAAAAGCTTTCATTTCCAGTCACACTCAGACACACACGTAGAAATCTGTTCATCAGATGTCAGATCAGTTGGTCTGTTTATGTTCGTACAAACAAACCCCAGGTTCCTCCAGCGTCATTCACCCAGTTAACAAACATGCAAATGCAATTCTCAGTGTTTCACAGACGACTGACCAGCTCATCATAAGACAATTCAAACAGCAGCAGTTTGGAAGCGAATGCACACAAGAAATGCAGAACAGCATTAATGAAAATAATAAAGATTAAAAAGGAGAAAACTCATTTATTTTTTCTGGCCTTTTTGCTCCTGCAGCACATTTGTTCGGGCCTCTTGCAGAATTGACCCGCGCGTCTCCGTTTTAGAGGCGGTCCACTCAATCACACGTTGGTAAAGGAACGAGGACGAGTCCAGCGCCGCCTCATCAATCAGCTTCCTTTGGTTTCACTTTGCACTCCTGCTGTTTGGTTCTGATTCTTTATCTTTTTCTTGAACAGAATCAAACTGTCCTTAACAATGACAACATTTGGGACGTGATTCTACTGAAACCAAACGTAACGTGTCTTCATCTGGATCCCGTCCCGGTCGGGTCTCCAGATGAGGATCAACAGACGATCAGTTTGTCCTGATCACATCCCCTCCGCAGGCCGGACAAATGAAGACTAATGTGTCGGCTGGCATTTTGAAGACAGAGAGTCTCCAGTTCAAACACTCACAGATCAGAACCCCCCAACTGCAGCAGGCTTTCAGGTAAAAATCATGTGTGTAATCTGATTACATTGCAGCTTTACTTTCGGGGACACCAGGAAAATGGTTTGAGTCCGGTTTCCCTCAGAAGGTATAAGAAAAGTTTTCAAGTGAAAACAGAAAAGTTCTGTTGCATTCTGGGAGCTCGCAGTCAGCTCCGTCTCCGGGGAAACAGAGGAACACACAACTTCAACCTTTCACAATAAGATGCAGCTTCTTCGATACACGCTGTTACTCAGTCAAACTGAAAATTGTAAAATAAATCGACAGAATACAAAACTGAATTCATGCACCTTTCCATGGTCTGTCGTGTTTTATGGAAGCATGAACAAAACCAAAACACACAAAAGAATCAGAACAAAAGTGCTTCTTTCACTTTACCTAAACATCATCTGCCCACATTAAACTTAAATCTGTCTAATAGGAATTTTGAGCGTTATTTGTGTTATTCACGATAATTTAGACGATAAATATTTGTTTTTTGAAGAAAGTTCTCATGTGGGGTCTCTTCATCCTGGTTCCTCCGTCATGTTTCTCTGTTCCATCCAAATCTTTAGTATATTGACTCAATGGCCTCCATAAACTCTTAAAGACAAACTGTTCAGACTTTAATAGAAATGTCAGAAGACACGACGTTTCTGAAATGCTGCTGCGGTCGTAGTAAATCGTTCTGCTGCACAAGCGCAAGAACAATTCCTTCATATCAAAGTTTGTGTTTACATTTACTAAACCATCAAAACAAGAAAGAGACGGTTTGAAGGAGCTTCAGTCTTTCCAGCGTACTGTTCTCGGCGGGCCTACATTGGTCAATTTATTTCTTTAAAATAGCACCCACTAGTGGCCATACAAACAAAAAACAAAACAGAAATGCAAAAATGAGCCGCGGTGGAATCGAGCAGTGGAGAAGACGGTCGGCTGAACGCTGACGTTTTATCTGAGCTGTGAAACTATGGGACTCTCAGGAGTCTTCACATCCCCTCCAGATGTTTTTCAGCGTTTGCCTGCGATACCGTAGAAACCGACGCGTCCTGGTCCCCGTCGTCTTCAAGCCAGCATCATTAACTCTTCGCGGTGGCGCGCCGATCTCGGTCTGTTCGCCTCCTCGCTGATGAGAAACAAATCTGTGTAATTACCTGAAAGAGCGAGGCGACTCCAGCCTCCGTTCGCTGCACAGTGATGAGAAAAGGTAAGACACATGAATGTGAACTCAGCCCAGAACCAGTTCACCGCGACGAGGCTTCCTGGTCTCATGAGTTCCTTTTAAAACGTCCATATTTGTTAGGGAAATGCATTTGTGGGATGAGACGAAGAGCTGAGCATGATCATCTCCTCTAGTTCTCTATTGTATAACTTAAACTTTATTTTTTACCTCAAATATACTTGCCACATGGCCATTGGGGGGCAGTAGAGAGTCTAACTGAGCTTCAATGGAACTGGTTTTAGTGGAGCTGGTTTCAGTGGAGCTGGTTTTAGTGGAGCTGGTTTTTAGTAAAGCTGGTTTTACTGGAGCTGGTTTTACTGGAGCTGGTTTTAATGGAGCTGGTTTTTGTAGGGCTGGTTTCCAGTGGAGTTGGTTTTAGTGGAGCTGGTTTTACTGGAGCTGGTTTCAATGGAGTTGGTTTTTGTAGGGCTGGTTTGTAGTGGAGCTGGTTTTAGTGGAGCTGGTTTTAGTGGAGCTGGTTTTAGCGGAGCTGGTTTTAGTAAAGTTTGTTTTACTGGAGCTGGTTTTAGTAAAGCTGGTTTTAGTGGAGCTGGTTTTAGCGGAACTGGTTTTAGTAGGGCTGGTTTCAGTACAGCTGGTTTTAGTGGAGCTGGTTATAGTAGGGCTCGTTTCCAGTAGAGCTGGTTTTAGTGGAGCTGGTTTCAATGGAGCTGGTTTTAGTAGGGCTAGTTTCCAAGTGGAGCTGGTTTCAATGGAGCTGGTTTTAGTGGAGCTGGTTTTTGTAAAGCTGGTTTTACCAGAGCTGGTTTTAGTAAAGCTGGTTTTAGTGGAGCTGGTTTCCAGCAGCGCTGGCTTTAGTGAAGCTGGTTTTAGTGGAGCTGGTTTCAATGGAGCTGGTTTTAGTGGAGCTGGTTTTAGTGGAGCTGGTTTTTGTAGAGCTGTTTTCCAGTGGAGCTGGTTTTAGTAAAGCTGGTTTTACCGGAGCTGGTTTTAGTAAAGCTGGTTTTAGTGGAGCTGGTTTCCATCAGAGCTGGCTTTAGTGAAGCTGGTTTTAGCGGAGCTGGTTTTAGTAAGGCTGGTTTCCAGTGGAGCTGGTTTTAGTGGAGCTAGTTTAAGTAAAGCTGGTTTTACCGGAGCTGGTTTTAGTAAAGCTGGTTTTAGTGGAGCTGGTTTCCATCAGAGCTGGCTTTAGTGAAGCTGGTTTTAGCGGAGCTGGTTTTAGTAGGGCTGGTTTTCAGTGGAGCTTTTTTCAATGGAGCTGGTTTTAGTGGAGCTGGTTTTAGTGAAGCTCATTTTAGATGAACGCCGTAGGAAAAGTACTTTGAGCTTCTCATGAAGGTCCAAAGATTCTGAGTATCATGCAAGCTTCTTTTACTATTGCTTGAATGCGCATCGAGTCTCGTTAACATCGACAGAGATTCACGCAACTATTGACCTGACGTCAAAAAGTTGTGTGAGTTGACAAATATCAAGTGTTTATAAACTCATATGCCAATGGGCAGAGAATGTCAAGCGAACTGCGTGTGAATGTGGACGTGATGTAGGACGAGTGTTTATACATCCTGAGCAATTTCCCAGTTTTTCTGTGCTGGTTGTTATTCAGCTGAAGTATTTAACGGAGTGAAAATTGTGAGTACAGCTGATCGAAGAAAAAACTGAGTACAGCTGTTGCACTGATTGAGTCAAAATGAAAGAAATGTAAGTTTTATCTGCACCTGTACTGATCTAAAGTCAGATTATCTCACTGAAATTAAGAGCATTGATGCACACACACACACACACACACACACACACACACACACACACACACACACACACACACACACACACACACACACACACACACACACACACACACACACACACACACCCACAGAGTAGAGGATTACAGTAATTAGTTGTGGCATAATGAACGTTGGCCTGTGGCGAGGAATAATTAAGCAGCACTTTGCGGGGATCAGTAACGAGGCGACGAGGCCAGAAAACCTCCCGGGTTCGACTCTGGCACTTAATGGGATTCACCACTTCACCCAACGTCTCTTCCTACATGTTGACATGAATAATCCACTCAGACATTATTCTTATTGTTGTAAATAATTCAGCTTCCTGTCGGTCCAGCATGCCAGCTCCCGACTGAAGGGTCAGAGACCTCCAGTCAGGAGACAGACAGTATCCGAGTACAGAGTACCCTGCTTCAGAGTACTCTATGTGCCGGAACCCCGGCTGACATCTGACTCAATAACTAATAACATTAAACATGGAAGAGCGACCGGATCCTCCGTCTTCTTCAGAACTGGCGCTGGTCTACAGATCTTTATATTGGCTGGAGTTATGGGGGCGTGGTCAACCCATCACTCTTGACAGATTGGCCACGGCCCTTGTCTGGACCCTCTCTGGAGGCTGCCCCAAGTGTGTGACAGCATGTCAACCCCCTGGTCCTGGTTCACTGTCATGGTTCATGGTTCATGGTTCATGGTTCATGGTTCATGGTTCATGGTCCTGGTCCTGGTTCACTGTCATGATTTGTGGTCCTTGTTCCTGGTCTTGGTTCACGGTCCTAGTTCAAGGTTCTGGTTCAGGGTCCTGGTCCTGGTTCAGGGTCCCAGTTCCTGGTTCCTGGTTTCCTGGTTCTTGGTTCCTGGTCCTGGTTCACGGTCCTGGTTCAGAGTCCCAGTTCCTGGTTTCCTGTTTGCTGGTCATGGTCCTAGTTCCTGGTTCCAGTTTCCTGTTTCCTGGCTCTTGGTTCCTGGTCCTGGTTCCTTGTCCTGGGGTCTTCCTTCTCTCTCTTGCCTCTATGACTTTTTGTCTTCATTGTTTCGCCAGTGAAATTTCCAGAAACTTCTCCTGTCGCTGTTGCATTCTGGGGTTTTTTATAGACTCCCCCGACAGCGTGGCCATGAGGCTAATGCTAGTTAGCTATCTAACACTTGCATTAGCATTAGCATTAGGGTCTCAGTGTTCTGTTGTGTCGTGACTGAAAAAATGGATTAAGAAATCAAAGTTTTCTTTGAGATTCCTGCTGTTCGCGCCACGGTTCGGAGCCTCTGATTGGCTGTTTGGCTCGCAGGCCACCTGCTGGACATGCCTGGTATTACTAGAGCAAACATGTTGAAAGTAGAAACACAGCAGAGGGATTGAATTGAGTGTATTTACATGTTTTCTAATTAAAATGTTCCAGAACAGAAAAGGTTGTGTTTCTTATTGGAGTGGTGTTTTCTGGAGACAGTTGGCGCGTCCTACCACGTACAAGCAGAGTATTGTAATTGTAACGCTCTAAAATACTTATTTTGTAAAATTAGTACATTCATGTAATCTGTACATATATTGTTCATATGAGTGGAATCCTCCATTTATTTCTTTGTTCTGGTGATGATTTTTCTTTAAAGTCACACAAGTAAATCTGGGATCTGTGATGAAGTTAATGCTGATTGATCTATTTATCAATGTTATATTTAGATTTAGATTGAATCTTCTAATTGGAGCCAAAGTGACCAAAGTTGTTTCTTCTTCCCTTTCTTCTGACTCTGATCCACTTTCATGTTTGTTCCAATGAAATGTCCATCAAGCTGCTAATTAATCCACGTTTGAACGGCGGGTCCACGGCGGTCAGCTGGCTGCTTTCCTCAGGATGAAGAATCTTTTTGCGACTCGACTAAACGACTCCTCATGACGGATATCTCCTCTGTGACGCGCTCTGCCTTCCTGGACGTGGCACCGAGCCGCCGTCACATCGACTCCAGAGTCGTGTCAAGAGAAACAGCGCAGATGAAAGAATCCTTTGAAAGCAGCAGCAAAAGAAATCAAGTCTTTCGGGCGGCGTTTGAAAACAGCGACGAGCCGCCGCCAGATCAAAATCCCATCAAAC
Source organism: Lipophrys pholis (assembly GCF_963383615.2). NCBI lineage: Eukaryota > Metazoa > Chordata > Actinopteri > Blenniiformes > Blenniidae > Lipophrys > Lipophrys pholis. The sequence continues at coordinate 3,457,787 of NC_137629.1, read as the reverse complement.
AATAACATTTTCCTCTTTTTTGATTGTGATTAGGCCTCGTTCTGACAGCCGCTGAGTAATTGTGAAAGTAATGAGAGTAATGAGAGACGGGCAGTGAGAGATATTTCCTCTCTCTCCTTTCACATCATGAAACGATGATGAAAACCGCCGTGACTCCAGGAAGCAGCGACGCTTCAAAGAGAATGAGAAGCAAACGTAGCCGAGCTTTGGTTGAGAATTAAATCAACCAGCCACTTTAATCAAATTGTTTCAGAGGAATCAAACTACAAACACAGAAGCGGAGCGAGAGATTGATTCTTCAGCCGACGCTTCCTCCCGTTTACCGCTTTAATGTTCAGAATCGTTCTGTTGACCTGACGTTCATCAACAATAACTGAACTTAATAAACCAACATTCACACTCAGCCCGACGTCTGAACGCCGCTCTGGACTTTGCTCCTCCTACAAACCTGCAAAAACACTCAATTAACCCTTTAATCCCAGAAGACGACTTCATCATTAACGTCATCATTTCCTCTAAAATCACAATGTGGAGTCAGGAAATGCTTCAGGAAACTTTTAACTTGAGCCAACATCCAGATTATAGAGCATCTCCCTCCTCTAACATCCAGATTATAGAACATCTTCCTCCTCTAACATCCAGGTTGTAGAGCATCTCCCTCCTCTAACATTCGGATTACAGAGCATTTTCCTCCTATAACATCCATATTAAAGAGTATCTTCCATCTCTAACATCATGTTATAGAGCATCTTCCTCCATTAAAATCAGGACATAGAGCATCTCCCTCCTCTAACATCGGATTATAGAGCATCTCCCTCCTCTAACATCCAGATTATAGAACATCTTCCTCCCCTAACATCCAGATTATAGAGCATTATCCTCCTCTAACATTCAGATTACAGAGCATCTTCCTAATCTAACATCCAGATTATAGAGCATTTTCCTCCTCTTACATTCAGATTACAGAGCATCTTCCTAATCTAACATCAGATTATAGAGCATCTTCCTACGCTAACATCCAGATTAAAGAGCATCTCCTCCTCTAACTGCTTTAACTCTACAATAAAGCAGCTGTGTGACCATCAGTACAACATTTACATTAAAAAGAAATCTGACAATTTATTTCTTATTTTTAATTTGAAGTAGCGTGTTTAAAAGACGTAACTGATCAAGAACTAGTTTTAGGAAACCCGACCTGCTCAGGAAGCTTTTCACAAACACACGATGTGCATCTTCGAGGAGCTTCAGTGGATTTGAGGCGAGCGTCGTGTTTCCGCCGCGCGCGAGGCAAGGAGAGAGAGCGTCAAACCAAGAGCTGAGCATCAGTCTGAGGGAAGGGAACGACGGCGGCGCATTAGTCTGCTTCCATCCCAGCCGGTTAACCAGAGCGCTGCCATTACTCATGTCCCAACAGCCTGTAATGGAATTTTCCTCAGATGAGCAAAAGGTTGTCAAGCCGCTGGCTTCACTCGGGGAACGCAGCTCGCTGGACTGGAAGCCGGCGAGAGGAGACGAGGAGACGGAAACTCAAAGATAAAGAACAAACTCAACCAAACAGAAGCAGCTGCAGTCACACCAGCAACCGTTTCTACTGATGAAAGACACTCTGCAATCACAGCCTCAGATTTCTTTAACAAAGATTTATTAGTGAGAAGAAAAAGCCTCACATTGTTCACTTTGAGGGATGATGGAGGAAAAACAATCAGCCTGGGAATTTATGCTTTTTTTGTTCAGAGGGTGAGAACAGACGGAACCCCAGAGGACGAAACGCGACTGAGAACAAAGATCATCCTGCTTAGTAGTAATTGTAGTAGTCATAGTTAATTTGGTCAACCAAACACAAAATGCAGCAACAGAAAATGCAACAATAAAAAGAAAGGGAAAACAAACAGAGGAAGACCGAAGGGTTTAGGCTGAAGTTTAACTTATATTTCCTAACCCTGTACATAATAAACATAAAGCTTCTGCAATTGGTGTGACAGAAACCAAAACAACAACAAAAACTTGCTTACAGGAAGAAAAAAACTGATGGAGCATTACAGCAATTAATGAAAGATTTAGTCAACGGCCAATAACAAGTCAACACAAGAGACGTGCCCAGCTCAGATCCAGAAACAAGCATGAGCCTTTAATTTTGAAGGGTAATCTGACTGTTATCACGCTGTTTCAGGCTAAATGATGCTAACGCTATCAGGCTACGATACGGTCACAGCAACAAGCCGTCACTCATTCTGCCCCCAGTCGCCAATCACTGCTCAATTCAGACACCAGTGCTTTGCAGTGATTGGTTTGATGGAGAGGGCGGGGCTTGGCATGTGGACAGTATTTCCTAAAACTTTACTGCTTGGAATGGGGAAACTTGCAATGACAAGTTTACACAACAACGTTTTCAAGTGAAAACTGACAACTTTAGTTCTGTTTTGGTGTCTGTTTCCATGACAACGCTGCTCAGAGTTGCTGAAAATACTTGAGAACGGCTTCTGAAGTGGAAAATCGCAAAAAATACTCTAACTCTGTCTTTGAAAAGACGGAGAACTAGTAGTTCTGCACTTGCTCAGTAGAGTCAACCAGAACAATGATTCCTTCATGGTGTCATGACTCCCAGTACAGAGACCACTGCAAACTTATCAGTTTCTCTGATTTTACTACTTATAGGTATGTGTTTGAGTAAAATCAACATTTTTGTTTCATTCTATAAACTACTGACAATATTTCTCCCACATTCCAAATATTTGCAGAAAATGACAAATGGTCAAAATAACACAAAAGATGCAATGTTGTCAGACCTCAAATAATGAGAAGAAATCAAGATCATATTCATTTTCAAACAACACAATACTAATGTTTTAACTCAGGAAGAGTTCAGAAATCAATATTTGGTGGAATAACCCTGATTTTGAATCCCAGCTGTCATGCGTCTTGGCATGCTCTCCACCAGTCTTTCATTGTTCTTGGGTGACTTTATTCCACTCCTGGCTCAAGAATTCCAGTAGCTCAGCTTTGTTTGATGGCTTGTGACCCTCCAGCTTCCTCTTGATCACATTCCAGAGGTTTTCAATGGGGTTTGGGTCTGGACATTGGGCTGGCCACGACAGGGTCTTGATCTTGATTGACCTGGCTGTGGAGCATTGTCCTGCTGGAAGAACCAATCCTCAGAGTTGGGGAACATTGTCAGAGCAGAAGGAAGCAAGTTTTATTCCCAGATAACTTTGTATGTGGCTTGATTCACGCGTCCTTCGCAAAGACGAATCAGCCCAATTCCAGCCTGGCTGAAGCTCCCCCAGATCATCACCGATCCTCCGTCAAATTTCACAGTAGGTGCAAGACACTGTGGCCTGGAGGCCTCTCCAGGTCTCCGTCTGACCATTAGAAGACCAGGTGTTGGGCAAAGCTGAAATTTGGACTCATCAGAGAAGATGACCTGACTCCAGTCCTCGATGGTCCAATCCTTATGGTCTTTTGCAAACCTCAGTCTGGCTCTTCTTTGCTTCTCATTGATGAAGGGCTTTTTTCTGGCTATCACCACTTGAGCCCGGCGCCTGGGAGCCCGTTTCCAACCGTTCTTGCTGTGCACTTCACCCCAGCTGCCATTTGCCATTTGCTATTCTTTTTGTAGGTCACTTGATGTCATCCTACGGTTTCTGAATGACATTCGAATGAGTTGACGGTCATCCCGGTCAGTGGAGAGTTGTTTCCGCCCCCTGCCGGTCTGGAGCTTTGTTGTCCCCAGTGTCTGCTGCTTGACCTTGTTCTTATGAACCGCCGTCTTGGAAATTTTAAGGATGGAAGCAACCTGACGCTCACTGTATCTCTCTGCCAGTAAAGCCAGAATTTAACCTTTCTTTTCCTCACTCACTTTTCTTTTCAACTCTTTTGGCATGGTCAAGAGTTATTATTTGATTCCACTTATTTCTGATGTACTACTAGCACTGTTTTTGCCATCCGGCTGGTCCTATTGCAACAGGATAGTGATGAACACAGCAGTGGTTTTTATACCTTTCCTCCTTCAGTAAGATTTGATTCAGGTGATCACCTAATCAGTACCTCATTAAGCACAATGAGGTGTGCTGGTGTTGTAATTCAACAGACGCTGGAATGGAATGGCTGTCACACATGTAGAAATGCTGATTTCAGGAAATAAAATGCAGTGGTCTCTTCATTTTTTCCAGAGCTGTATATATATATATATATATACATACATACATACATACATATATATATATATATAGTAGAACCTCTGAGGAGCGGACCCGGTAAGAGCGGACACCTTATACTGGACGACACTAGAACAGCCAAAATACTTGGGCTGGACCCGATTATTGGAATATTTAGAAGTTGTCATGAGATTAGTTTTGAGATCTGAATATTCGCCGCTTCCCTGAAACACGGTACTGCGCTGCTTTCCATATTGTGTGTCCGCAGACTGTTGTCTGGGCCGTGTGTGATACCTGATAGCATCCATACTACACTCTGGGCTCACTTCTGTACGTTCCATAACGTAACGTAAGGATCTATAACGTTCCATAACGAAACGTAACGATCCCGAAAATAAAAAAAATCTCCACTTCTGCTGCCCGGCGTTCTCCACCTTTCCTTAAGTAGTTTATGTTTCACTTCAGGAGTTCTTAGCCTCTGGATCTTTATTTGCTTTTAAATTGTGATTGTTCAGACGGGGAGACGGAGGATGTCCTCACACAAGCGTCTAGTAGCTCTGGAGCATGAGCAGTCGGCGTGTACAGATCGCGCTGTCGACCACAGAGGGTCGGAGAGTAGCGTACAGGGTGGATGATGATTTTGACGTCACGCGTACTCTGCGCACACGAAAGTTTGACTTCCTCTTAACAGCAGAGAACATAAGGCCGGGGGGTCAAAACCGACCAAGAGGCTGCAATCTGGTCCCACCAAGCAAGGAGGTTATAAAGAATTAATACAAGTTTTTTTTTACATTTCATTGTATTTTGCACCAGAATGTTTCATTAAAATTTACTTTATGTTAAGATTGTAGTCATTTTCAGTTCTAACTCTTTGATCTTGCAAAAATATAGAGAATTTCATTACATGCATGCAATGCGACCACAACAAAGAAAAACTTTCTAGTGTAAATTTAAAGGTTAGTAGTCCACTCAGGATGAAACTGGACTGTCTGTGGTACCTGACGTAAATTAAATCTTATTTGATAAATATTTTGTATGCAACTTATATATAATGTATATAAATTGTATACATCTTGTATTGGTTCAGTTATGTGCTTTTAAATAACCATAACATATTTGGTGTTTGGTTCGTTCAATAACAACTGGTCCGACAATTTGTCCTTGTGACCGGTCTCTCCGAAGAGAGGACACCTGTCTTCAGGGGACACTTACCGTGGATAATAGGGCGTCTCTACATCACAGGTTTTACTGTTTATATATCTATATATAGATATATATCTATATATAGATATATATCTTCCTACTCCTTTTCAGGAACATTATTTATTTAGTTATCTGGTACTTTTCTTTCTTTTTTTTGCTTGTGTTTGTTTGCATTTAAATATTTTTTTGTTTTGTTGTTGTACCCACATGTCCGAAATAAAAATAATAAAAAACTTATTTTTTAAAATTGTAAAAAATTCTCCTGGAACCTGGTTCTTTTATTTTGACAGTCGCCGTAATAATATAATAACAATCCAACTTGGTGGTCTGTCCTGTAGAATGATGGTGTTCTCCCAGTGTTCATGTTTAGAGCTCATTGTTCTGCGTGTGTGTGTGTGTGTGTGTGTGTGTGTGTGTGTGTGTGTGTGTGTGTGTGTGTGTGTGTGTGTGTGTGTGTGTGTGTGTGTGTGTGTGCGTGTGTTGTGTGTGTGTGCGTGTGTTGTGTGTGTGTGTGGCTTTCATTACTAAAAGTAACAACAACACCAACTAGTGGACCAACATGAAAACTGCATAGATTTCAGCATTTTCAACGTTGCTGTGGAAACGCGAAACGAGACAAATACGCAAAAACAAAGCGTATTGACTTTAAACGAGTCTTGACTTTATTTTCTCTGTCACTGTTTTATTCTGAGTCCCTAAATATGAAAACAAAATCATTCGAAAGAGGCTATTTTTTTGCAATTTTGGTTCTCAGCATAGACTGGAATGGAGCGCTGAAGGTCGTGAGGCATTTTCAAATTAAAAATCCATGCAGACTAATGAAGATTTTATTGTCACGTTTTCAAATTCACATTTTTTATTGTCTCTTGGCGGCGCAGCACCAAGTTCTCCAGGAGCCGGTGGGTGGAGCTACAGTATACATCCTGCATGTGACTAAGCGGCTTTGCACAACTGATTCTGTCTGGTGGGAGTGAATGAACATTCATTTACAAGACGACTGAGCTGGAGACAGAGATATTTCCAGGTACTTCAGAGATATTTCCAGGTACTTCAGCGATATTTCCAGGTACTTCAGAGATATTTCCAGGTACTTCAGAGATATTTCCAGGTACTTCAGAGATACTTCCAGGTACTTCTGTAAAAGGCGGATGGTTGTTCTGTGTTGAGGACATCTACAGCTCTCCGTATTGCGTCGCTGTGGTTGTGTTTGTTCAATCTCGCCCTTTTAACCTGAAATTCCTCATTTCCTGTCAGACCTGCCTCCATCTGTTTACCCAGCATCGGTGCGGGAGTCAGAGGTCGGACTCGGAACGCCACCAGCAGGTCGACACGTCAGCCGTCGCTCTGATCAAACGCGTTGACCTTCTGATCTCGGCGGGCGGTGTCGCCGGCTCTCCAGGCTCGTCCCTGTCAATTACACAGCCGACACTCAATCACCGGAGCGCCTGGCGTAGGCGAGCAATTACCGATGTCACCCTGACGACGGTCACCACGTGCAGATGAGTGGCGCTGCAGGTAACCGGCTGTCAGATTATTGCCGGCCATCAAAACCTCAGCATGAGGCAAAGCCAGGCGCCGAGGCTTCGGGGACGGAGGCGCTCAGCACAGCGCCAATAAACAGTTTCCTCCTCAGAAACAAGAGTCACAGATTATTATTCACAGAAAGACGGCGGCGCTGCAGCAATGTTCAGACTTTAAATCGTTATAAAACAACAATCATATCGATCATTTCTCCAATATCGACTCCTGTGGGTTGAATTTGCTGGCTCATGAGTCCAATTAGATTTTCTTCTATAACAACATTAATTCTGTTTTTTTATTTTTTCAATCTTTTATTTGCTGACGTTCCCCTGAAATACTCGAAAGTCCTGGACAAAATGGACAAATTATGAAAAAAGCCTGTTCCCAGTGGTGACGACCGTCCAGAGCCCAGAACCAGAAGAATTCCTTGTCTCTCTTTACGCTCCCTGGCTTTGTTTCTTGTGTTTGAAGCAGTTTGTCTTTCTCTCTCTCGCCACACCAGCTGAGGCTCATGGGTAATCTCATGCTCTTTTAGATTCTCCAAGACAGATACAATTTAAAAACTACAAACTTCACCTCCTATCAGGCGCTGAAGTTCAGCTTATGGATCAAATGAATGATGAATGTGGCGACTGACAGCGTTTTATTGGCTCTTATTCTCCCCTCTGTACAGACAGCCTCCGAGACTCATAGGTGATGACCCCCCCCCTTTAGTATAATTTCTGACTTCATGTATAAATTCAAAATACACTAATTTAATCATTATGAATTTCATCTGGTCAACGTCTTTCTGTTCTCTTGTGTTTACTGAACACAAACATTCTGCTCCTTCGAATATCATCACCACGGCTACACGGTGCTTCTCATCCTAAATAAATGAATGAAATCAAACAGCTCCTTTCTCTGTAGATTAACTAGTTGTTTTATTAACTAGTCTTCAGATTCAAGAGAAGTTATTGACACGAGTTGTTTGATTCCACCGAGCCACTTCCTGTCATCACAGTGACAGTTTCCTCCAGTGGAGAGTTCTGATGGCAGTGAGGCGACCCCCCTCCCTCACACACACACACACACACACACACACACACACACACACTTATAGTCACTCTATCGACGTCCTGCTGGGGCTCTGAATTGAAAGGCCATGATCTTGGTGGAGGCAGACCGGAGATTGTACAGAAACTATTTTCAGAACCACATCAAGCCAATTAGCACAGCAGAAGCTAAGCTGGTGCATGCTGGGAAGTGTGTGTGTGTGCGTGTGTGTGTGTGTGTGTGTGTGTGTGTCATGGAAGTGGAACCATATGTAGGTATTTCGCCTGTACACGGTATCTGTTCACAGCGTGTCGAGGGTTAAAATTATCTCGCGCTCGTTAGCTAAAGCGTCCCGAGTGTCTGCTAATTAGCACATAACAGGACGCCGCCGCCGCAGAGCGGCTGGAATTCCTCAGGAAGTTCATTTACTGCCAGAGACGTTCTTCACAGCCGCGACCAGGCAACCCCCCTCCCCCCTCATTAGCATCGCTCGTCAGCCATGACCTGTCACTTATTATTAGTTAGCGGGGTGTCATTACACACATTCAGCTCCAGGGGGGGCAAATCTCAGGACGCTCCTCCTTTTAATCAGCAAAAGCCTTTTTCAGCTCATTTTAGGTGGAATTTCCACAGTTCACTCTCTCAGTGAAGTCGAGGATTTAATGGTTGGACCTTCTCCAGTTTTATCTTGCGAGCGTAGCATCGCGCGCGGCTCTGAGCAGCTAACAGGAAACGCGGCGGGCCGTGACGTTGAAGGTGTTGCACCTGCAGCTGGAATCAGAACCTGGATGAGTGTAGCCTCAGCGTTGGGGAGGGACGCTGTGAGAACCGTCTGGAGAAATGATCCCGATATCGACATTCACAGGAAGCGGCTCCACATTTAATCCCGTCAGATCAAAACCTCACACCTCCAACAGAGGAGGAAGTACTGCTGCAGCACCGCAGACCGACAGGAAGTAACACCGTCCTGTGAAATCACCTGGTTTAGTCTTTTGAGATTAATTCACCTCATCTCACTATGTTTCATGGAGGTGTCCAAAAGGGTTTTGACTCAATTTAGAACAGTCTCCAAATATTTTGCACAAAAATGTTCATCAACGTGAAAATACTGCAGTAGTTGTCAGTAGTTGTCAGCAGTTTTCAGTAGTTGACAAAGTCAAAAATGAAACCAGTCCATAACAACTAAGTTTAACAATAGAAAAAAAACATATAAAAGTAAAATAAAAATTATATATATACACACACACACACACACACACACACACACACGCACACCATTTTTTTACTTGTAGCAAATATCAAGGGAGTCATTTTCTAAGTTAATCTATTTTTCTCTGCCGTCACCTGATGGTGCTCTGCCGGCCTCCATCTTGCTCCATGACCAATCCCCCCCCCCCCCCCCCCCACCCCCCCCCCCCCCCCCCCCCCCCCCCCCACACACACACACACACACACCTGAACTCGGTCTCCATTTGTTTGCCCTAATCGACAGCTGATATTTAAAACTCCTCAGAAAGTGTAAAGTGAAGATGGAGTGAGACGCTCTCGGAGAATGGCGGCACATCGATCAGCGAGCCGGGGAGTCTGTCCCGCGCTCGGAGCCCCGCCCACGATAACCTTTCCCGCCACTGGCCTAGAGTCCATCAGTCAGCGTGAGTGACGGCGGCGGCGGCTGATCGATGGCATGGATTGTTTTTTTTTTGTCCTCGGCTCCGACAGAAGATATTATGACATCTGATGTGGAGGTGCTTCATATTCGGCTCTCTGAGATAAACTGAGCGAGTCGCAGATCAATCGTTGGTCTGTTGTCTCGTCACCTTCGCCGCTCGATAACGCCTTGGAGCGCCGGGGGGTGGGGGTGGGGCGGGGGGGTGGGGGGGAGGTGATTGATCGCTGGTACTGAGAGGCACAGAGGGACTCCCCATTATGAAAATGAAGCATCCCAGAGGAAGAGAGAAAATGTAATTAACTGTGACATATCTGATTTGGTTGTTGGAGTAAAAACCTGAACAGATTGTTGGTCTCCTCACTGATCGTCCTGCTTCCAGCAAAGAACAGAAAATACTTTGTTAATCCCAGAGGGAAAAGCTTTAGTTGCTGATTTTACATTCTGGCGATGCCTCAAGGAAAAACTCCAACACCCAGAAAATGCTGATTTTAATTCACACTGTGGTTTATATAAAGGTTGTAATTCATGGTGTGTGTCGACTGCTGGATCGCTTGCTGAGAAACAATAAGCAAACATCAAGAGAACATTACAACATTCAATCTAGGTTAGTTTTTTAAGAAATTGATAACAAGTTCAGCTGCTCTCAACTAGTCTGAAGATCAGTTTAAATGAATGTTGGTTTTGCAGGAATGTTAAACTCAAACAGGTACATCTCAAATGAAAATGTTCAATATTTTTGTCACTCATTTCAAAAAGTCAAACACATATATGATATAGGCTCATGACACATAGAGTGGAATATTTCAAGCCTTTATTTCTGGAAATGTTGATTATTATGGCTTACTTAGAGTGAAAACCCAAAATTCAGTGTCTCAGAAAATGAGACTATTGTGGAAAAGTTCAGTTTTGGAAAGTCCTGGTGTCTCTCCCTAATAGCTAATGAACTTTTCCTGAGCCTTTAAATGGTCTCTATTGTCAAGAGGACGGTGAGAGACACCAGACCAACAATGCAGATGACCTGCAGGCTGCTATCAAAGCTACCTGGGCTTCCATTACTCCTGAGCAGCGCCACAGGTTGATGGCGTCCAGGAGCCAATCAAGGATTGAGTGCAGAGAGACGAACAGACTTTTCAGAAGCTTTACATTTTTGTTTAAAATATCATTTTCTTCTGGATCTTGTGTAATATTCTCATTTTCTGAGACACTGAATTTTGGGTTTTCATTTTCTGTAAGTCATAATCATCAACATTTCAAGAAATAAAGGCTTGAAGTGTTTCACTCTGTGTCATAAGCTGATATCATATATGGCTTTGACTTTCTGAAATGAGTGACAAAAAATATTGAACATTTTCATGATATTCAAATTTCTGGAGATGTACCTGTACACTTTCCGATTTTTCATTTTATTCCGATTTCAGTTTTAGTTTTAAAAGTCTGAAGTTTTCAAAATTATATTTTGGCGCAGTTTAACATTTGCAGGCATTTTAATGTATTTTTGTTTTTCATTTACCTGAATTTTCTTCACGTTTTAGACAAATTGTCACATTTCCTTCTTTTTTTCTTTACTGCTCTTGAATTGTGCAAGTCTTCCTTTTAACGCTGCGACTTCAAGTTTGAGTTTGAATCAAACATTTATAATAATAACAATAATAACAAATAGTTGTTATTTCTAATGTTGATTTGAATGGTTGTTATTATTGCTGTTAATATAATTGTCATTATTATTATTTATTATTCACACAACCAAGATCATTAAAAAAAAACAACCAAAAAACCTGATCAAAATCTAATTAAAATAAAAAATCTAAATGTATACAATTTGGATAATTATTGTTACTGTCCTCTTTGTTGTTGTTGTTGTTGTTGTTGTTGTTGTTGTTGTTGTTGTTGTTATTAGCATATAAAACAGCTATTCTGAAGCTCCACTGTGTTATGTATTGCACATTTATTTTTTACTTCCACTTAAAATTTTTGTTGGTCTGTTTTTCTAGCCCATATTCTCTATTTTCTTATTTGTATTCTATTCTGGGCGAAATATGTCGACACCAGAGGAGGACGAGTGAGAAGAAAATGTTCAGTTCCACTGTATGTCTCGTTTGTACAGCAGAATTAATTACAAGGCTCATGTTGACTTTGACTTGAATCACAATAACATCGATATATAATGACTCGTTATGCCATCAGATGTGAAACATTAAAACTGTAATATTTGGCAACGAATCAATTATCTGATAAAAATATAATAGTAAATATAAATACAGATTTTTGTAAGGAATTCCTCAAGTATCAGACTCTTAAAACAAAGTTCTGTTTAGAACTTCAGACGTCTGTGCTTCATTCAACCTGCCTGAAAGTGTTGCAGTGAAAGTCTCCAGGAGTTCGTCACCTGTCAGTGAAGTGTGTGTGTGTGTGTGTGTGTGTGTGTGTGTGTGTGTGTGTGTGTGTGTGTGTGTGTGTGTGTGTGTGTGTGTGTGTGTGTGTGTGTGTGTGTGCGGTCACAAGGCGTCCCGACAGCCGCCACACGGCCTTGTCTGACTGCGGCCAATCATCAGCGGCCATCTGAGGATGTTTATTAATGACCTTGGCTGGAGGTGGCGGCCATGCTGTTCGTGCTGTTCGTTGGCACTGGCGGCGCCGTGGCAGCGCACAGAGAGCGGCCGCGAGGCAGCGACCTGGTGGACATCCATATTAATGTGGAGGCCGGCCTGTGTTCTGCTGCCATGAGCCCCGGCTGCGGTCCAGCCCGAGCTGCCCCGGCTCTCAGGACACTCCTTTATCTTCCCCCGTCATGGCGGCCGCCGCCCTGGCTGTCGGCGCTCGTCTCCAAACATGTCGCCTCCCGTCGCCACGACCTGCTCTGATGTTCCAGGCGGAACGTCAACATCTGACCACCGAGTTTATAAAGTCTGTCGACCAAACTTCACTCTGGAAGTTCAGGTCAGCAAACTCACAGTAGAACCGCTGAACGATGTGTTCACACCTACGTTAGAGCACATTCACACCTTCACCTCGACACCACCCAAACTAACTCTGTCGACGGGACGATGTGTTCACGCTACGTTAGAGGACAATCACACCTTCACCTCGACACCACCCAAACTAACTCTGTTGACGGGACGATGTGTTCACGCTACGTTAGAGCACATTCACACCTTCACCTCGACACCACCCAAACTAACTCTGTTGACGGGACGATGTGTTCACGCTACGTTAGAGCACATTCACACCTTCACCTCGACACCACCCAAACTAACTCTGTTGACGGAACGATGTGTTCACGCTACGTTAGAGCACATTCACACCTTCACCTCAGTTCCCAATCACCCGACTAGATTTAATCCCCTGTTGAAGTTGTGTCTCCTCCATGACAATAGTCACGCTCTCATCTCATCAGTGTATCATCACTGCTCTCATGTCGTCACTTCTCTCATGTTGTCACTTCTCTCATGTCGTCACTTCTCTCATGTCGTCACTTCTCTCATGTTGTCACTTCTCTCATGTCGTCACTTCTCTCATGTCGTCACTTCTCTCATGTTGTCACTTCTCTCATGTCGTCACTTCTCTCATATCGTCATTGCTCTCATGTCGTAACTTCTCTGATCTCAGGTGATTTTAATTGGTGATGATGAGAAGAGGCTGAGACTGGCCATCACCAGTCAGGTACATCCAGACTCTTTCCCCTGGCCACGCCCACTGGGACTTTCATCCAATGAGAGTGAATCTTCACTCAGGAAGTCCAGGAGCTGCTTCAGTTTCCAGACGGAGAGACTTTCACACGCCGACGCTGCTCAAACTGCTTTTCACCCACTAATGGGCGGCAGTCAGACAGAATCAGTCTTCCTGGTGTGAAATGACTTTAAAGCAGTTTGTGTCACACGGATCATTTTCAAATCTGCCTTTCTGACGCAAACCTGATGAAACTGAAAAACCAAGCTGCCATGTGAATGTTTCACCTCGTCCATGATGCCCGCCGGCGCCGCGCTCACCTGTCCGCACGTTGATGAGAGTCGAGGCGCCTGTCTGCAGTTTGAAAGCAACCAGAAAAAAAATAAGAAAGAACAGCTTTTTTTTTTAAATACACAAACTGCTTTTTTTTATTTGTCCTGTTACTGCACATGTTCCCCTCCGCCGTGGTAAATAGTCCTCCTGCTCATGCAGCGGTAACCAACATGGCGGCCTCCGTAATGACGAGACTCCCAGTCATGTTTTATCCTCCATCTTGGAACTTTTCCAGGTGATTCTCCTCTTAAGAGTCCAGTTCATCGTCTGTCCACTAGAATGTCGGTTCTCTCCTTCATGGTCACGTTTACAGTGGATTGTTCTCTGCTGCGCAGGAGCGCCACCTCGTGGCACCAGGGCCAAAGTATCATAATGCTAATCACAGCTTCTTTCCGCAGGTTGAGGACTTTGTCTCTGGGATGAATAAAATAAATAAAGTATTTCTGTTCCTCGCTCGGTGGAGCGTCGTGTCTCAATCGGAAGGTTAAAGGCTGAATTCCCCTCTTTTCCACATAACAAAGTGCCCTTGAGCAAACCCCAGACTGCCCCCAGTGGACAAACTGAGCTCCGCATGGCGCCGCCTCCAGTGAGTGAATGTGTATGAATGGGTGAATGTGATTAACAATGTAAAGGCTTTGGGGAATGCTTACGCAGTGGCAAAGTAATATATCAGTAAAATCCATCGACCGTTCTATTAATGCTGATGTTGCATACTATGGGATGCTTGTCATGTTGTTCAGCAGCAATAAGGTGGAAGTTGATGCTACATGAAGCCGGAGCTCCTCTCGAGGTGAGAACGTGATGGAGTGATGAGCAGGAATGAGCTTTGTGAATGAATCTGCAGGATTTTCAACATTATTCAAAAACAGGTTGTGCCGCTCCACTCCGACGTGTCAGCTGAGGTTTGTGGACGTCATCATGATTATCGTTTTAAATTTGAATTGTGATCAAAGTTCTTCCTGCTTGATCGCAGATGTTTTAAAAATTCACTTTGAGAGCCGAGGGTTTGTTTGAGGCCAGAATCACCGTACTTTAGTTCTGTCCTCCCTGAAGGGTGGCCGTCATTTGTTTTTTCCCAGAGTGCAACGGGAGCTGAGGCAGCCGCCTGTCAGCAACAGCAGAGGAAAGAGAATCCGTCCAGAGTGGAAACACTCCAATTTCATTTATACTTTCACTGCTTGTTCAATTTCATATTAACAATGAGTTTGTGCTGAAGGGCCTGAGTGCACACACACACACACACACACACACACACACACACACACACACACACACACACACACACACACACACACACACACACACACACACACACACAGGACACTTTATTTTTCGTTTCAGAAAAGTTCCACGTTTACGTCACAACATTTTGAAAACGACGTCCGCTCACACAGAAGCAACAGAAAGGTTGTAACGGTGTAGTTTTCACGTTGGGCCACTCGTGGGCGCTGTTGCTTGTTTCAGTAATGAAGCCACACGCAGCAGAACAATCTAGAAACATCAACGACGGGAGGATTGAAGGTTTTTATTGTCACCGTTACAAAAACAATGAAATCGAGTTGTTAACTACAGTTTAAAAGTACTTACAGCTGAAACTGACACAGAAAGTGAACCGGAGATATTGAACATAATATGACTTAATACATACGAGGAGATTTTACACTGAAGAGAGAAAATACTTGTACTGACTTTTACCAATTGAAGCAATTTAATTCAGTTGGTCCAACTATTCTTTCAGTTTATAACCACATTCAATTCAATAAATTGAAAGATATTTACTGTCATACATGTGCAAGTAAACAGACATTTAAACTGTAAATTAGGTTTGCTGGCCGTCCAAACTTTAATTAAGCAACAATTTGAATAAGTTAATAAATAAGTTAGTAAAAGAACGATAATATTGCAGTAAAGCAGGTATCAGCAGATCAGGGTTAAGGTTAGGGTACGTCCGAATTGTCCCTCCTAACTCTTTAACTATCGGTTTCTCCTGAACCCCGGAAGTGTTTTATGTGGCGGCCATGATAAGGACTGTCTGAATTCTCAATAACCAATGGAAAGGAGGCTCGTTGCTTCCTTTAGAACCTACTTTAGCTTAGGAACCACTGATGCTTCCTTTAGAACCTCCTTTAGCTTAGGAACCACTGATGCTTCCTTTAGAACCTCCTTTAGCCTAGGAACCACTGATGCTTCCTTTACCAAAGGAGACCAGCTCATGTTCCCCCACAATTGCTTGCGGCGACAACATTTAAAGGAACCCGCTCATCAGAGCGTTCAGGGAAACTCAGGATGACTGAAAAAGGAGCAGATCATGTAAGTTACCAAATCAATAATCTGCCTAGAACAACTTGAAATCTTATAAAACTCAAATTAACTTTTTGTAGTCCATTTTCAGAAACTTGTAGTTCTTTCCCCACCATGGCAGACGTCACTAACTTGCGCCGCCGTTGCATTATTATGACGTCACTAAGTGAAAGTGCTGTCCTACTGCTACACCACCCTGATCACCTTTCCTAACTCCTTCAGGAAGCCTCCTAACACCTTTCACTAACTCTGTGACGTCGTCCAGGGGTTAAGGTAAAGTCGATAGATGAGGAGTTAGGAGGGACCATTCGGACGTACCCTAACTCAGTTTGGCTCAAGTCTAAAAAAAAGCCGTCAGAGCTTCACACAATCAGCCTTTAACCTCCATGTGAAAAGTTTTGATCTGAACCTGCCGGGTGACCAGCTGGACCGGACGCCTCCAGACGTCTTCCTGCTGCCGTCGGCTTATTGAGACGTTTCGGTGGCGAGGAGACAACCTGCCGTCTGCAGACTGAGAGGTTCTATTAGCGATACTGGAAGTTGAGGTCTTATTAAAACTGAGACGAGAAGAACTGCCGGAGTGATGAAGCACCGCAGGAAGAGGGAAGCCGAGAGGTCACCACACCTCCTCAAATATATCTAATTGGTATTTTTTTCTGTCTCCCGCCTGCTATTTAACAGGGAAAATACAGCACATTGCTGACTTCTGCACAAAGCATTTCAGGCCGTCTCTTTGTGTTCGAGCCACTTAAAGGTTTCAGCGCTGCTTACTTTGGTTTCTATAAAGTGCTGTGAAAGACAAACACAAAACTCACAAAATCACTGATAAGCTAAATGCTGCCTTGAAAACCTAAACCTGTTTCTTCTTATGGAATTAATGACTCCTGAACTTCCAGTGATGAAACAATGAATTATAAAACAAAGTCAGTGTACAACCATTTTCCCAGCAGCACACAGGAGCTTGTTATCACAGAATTATTGAGCCCAGCACCGAATGTTCAGTAGGCTTGTTGCGTTTTGTCACACGAGACACTATTATCTCTCGATTGTTCTGTTCTGTTGCGCAGCTGTTAGCTGTAGCATTAGCAATAGTATTTACAGTAGCATTAGCGGTAACAGTAGCTGTCGCAGTAAAGGTAGCAGTAGCATTAGCTGTAGCATTAGTGGTAGCATTAGCTGTAGAATTAGTTGTGGCATTAGCTTTAGCATTAGTTGTAGCATTAGTTGTAGCATTTGCTGTAGCATTATTGGTAACATTAGCTGTAGCATTAATGGTAGCATTAGCTTGAAAGTTTTAAAGCCTCAGTGTACTACACGTTGACAGTACTCACCAGGCAGTGCGAAGCCTCAACACAGTCCCGTCTGATCTGCGTCGAGGTCCTATGAGCTGAGAGGTATTTCACCACCATTTTGTTTGTGACTGTATTGAATCAACATGTGCCTCACATCAGAGCACATCATATGCAACGCATTATGGTAGTTTTGTTTATAATATTGGTAAAGCAATGGTGTGCAGAGCGGTTATAGAAGTCTCCCTCGCACTGAAACAAGTGATTTTGTTTTTTTTGGGGGGTGGTGGTGGTGGTGGGGGGGGTTATAGAAATAAAGAAGCGCCTATACATTAATGTGTGGTTGTGTGTGTGTGTGTATGTGTGTGTGCGTACGTGTGTGTGTTTTATTTTATTTATTTATTGAGTGTTGATGTACACATCGTCATATTTTAAATGGCTCCACTATAATTAAAATGTCTAAACACTGTGCTAATTCACCCAGTAGGATATTAACAGAGGGCGACTTCAAACAACAATTTGTTGCTGGTTTAAATTACTACTTGAAGGGGCTACTGAATATATATATATATATATATATATATATATATATATATATATATATATATATATAATTTCAAAGTCTACATCAATTTAACTACTGAAATAAAAATAAAAATGAGGTACACTCAGAGAATATATACATATAAGCCTTTTCATTCTGAAAGACGTTTTTATATTTCATCTTTAGCTGCTTCCAAGTCGCCTTCCTCCAGATGGATTGCACCCAAATGAAATTCAGATTTTGCACCTATTTATTATTTCTACCTGTCTGCTACGATCTTAATTTAAATGTTAAGTCAACGGAGTAGATCATTCAAACTTATACGTTGACTCTGGCTGAAGTTTTTGCCCACTTGTCTCCCTCCTCCACTGGGACTTTTACGGTAAAATAACTGGGTTTTCGGTCTGTTGCCATCGTGACTCCTGATATCGGGGCTCCATTGATGATGGCTTTTTAATTGTGGTTGTTCAGGCGCTTAACTCAAGGTTCACATACTGAGAGTTGATTGAAAGAATTCAGATCAGCTGTTCTGGAACCAGAAACTCTGAACTTCACATCTGAGAGTGAGTCGAGTCAGACTTCTGGGAGCGACTGTGGGGTTGCTGGTTGAACCCTCCAGGGCGTCGACCATCAGGAGGCTCCAGTCTCCAAACCACAACACAGCGGGGAAACATTGATCTTTAAAGAAGTTTCTTCAGAGTTTTGGACACAAGAGTGAAACATCGGAGATGCAGGTCTTGATATTTCTGTTCAGCACTTTGGCTTCAGCTGTAGTTGTTTCAAAAAGCTGGAGGAAAAACTTCGACTCCACTCGACGACCTGGCCGCTGTCAACCTGCCTCAGAGCCGCCGGGCAGGGCCAGTCCGTAAAAACTCCCAGAATGCAACAGCTATAGACGTTTTCTGGACATTTAAAGAATAATTAAACAAGATTTAAAGAAGGTTTCATTATAATTAGTGAGATTGGAGTAATTTTGGGTAGAATTGTGTGGTTTTTAGGTGAAAATGGATATTTTCATTTCAACAAAGAAAAACTTTAAAGTTTAAATTTAAAGGTAACTGTGGTTCTATCAAGATGAGGTTGTATGTTTGTGGAACTTGAACTTAAATGTGTTTGACATTTCTGATTTAAACGGACTCGGAGCCTTAAAACAAAAGCTTGTCTCTTTTTGATGGATCAACACTTTCAATGGAGACTCAGACTGAACGGGTCTTTAAACTCCTCCAGACTCTGGTTTTACTGAACCATGGATTCACCCAGACTCTTTAAACCAAACCCTGATCTAATTCTTTAAACCTGGCCGACTCCAGCCAGACACAGATTATGAAACCCAGTCCCATTCACTTTAAACTGGACTTTCTAAATGTGTCCGAAACTCCTCAAACCACCGCAGGTAGACTTTATAACCTAGATTGTGATCCTTCACCCAGACCCTGATCCCTGAAACGACATGTGGAATCTTCAAACTCACCTTTTAATCATGACCAGCACGATCAAAGCCACACAGACACTTTAAAACAGGCTCACCAGAATTAAAAAAAGTATTTATTGCCTATTTTATTCATTATCACCAAAGAAGTTGGCTGAGAAAGTTATGTCTTTGTCTGTGTGTATTTATTTATTGGTTTGAATGTATTTTCACCAACTTTTTACAAAAACTGCTCATCCGAAATGCCTGAAATCTTCAGGGATGCTTTGTCATCAACAGAGGACCAATTCATTAGATTTTGGGACGTTAATAGCTAACTTTCTGAATAAATCCTAAAAAACAGTGAAAAAAATGTCCCATACAAAGCGGATGAGAGAGGCACCTCATGGAGGAGATCAAAGGAGATCAGCATCTGTTGGTGAAGGACTGCGCTCTACCGAGTGTAGCTCTAGTTCTAAATGGTCCCAGTCTCACTGAACCGGAACAGAAGTTGGAATCAGACCTGGACTGTCGAAACATCTAGACTCTGAAACACATGCATGTAAAACAACAACACCAGAAGGTCCTCTCAGCCACCCCACCCCACCCCACCCCACCCCCATCCCCCTCCACCAGCACCTCCTCCACCAGCACCTCCTCCACCAGAACCTCCTCCACAGGTCAAACAAACATCGGACGCAGAAAGTTTCACAAAGCGTCCGTCAGACCAAAGTGACTCTTCCTGTGATGGTTTCCTGTCTGTTTCCCTCAAACTTTGTGACGAAAGTAAAAGAGAAGAGGAAGAAGTGTAGCAGTAGTAAAGAGTCTGTCCTTCCCTGCAGCGCTGCCTTGTTGTCTTTGGTCCCAGCGGAGCTCCTGCCAGGAGTCCTGATTCTGAGGTGTTGCCTAATTTAAAACCTCGGGGACGAGAAGAAGCTTCAGCAGCGCCGAGACTCAACCTGCTTCTCTTCCTTTACATCAACATGAGAGTCCCACAGTCCCTGGCAGACTCCACCCCTCCCCCATCCCCTCCATCCATCCCCCCTCCATCTCCTCCATCCCCTTCATCCCCTCCAGTCCCCCCCTCCAGCCCCCCTCCACCTCTTTCCAGCCACCCCTCCAGACCCCCTACAGCCCCTGGTCAGTGTTACTTCACCAGTTGTTCACCATCATTGGACCATCTGATACTTTCATTAAATCTCTGCTTGATATCTTGGTCACAAACAAGAAAAAACTCAAATACTCATACTTTATTATTCGCGTTGTACAAAAATTCATTTTTCACATCTTTGTCCGTCTTATTTTGAAAATATGATCATTACGGTGCTGATGGCAGGGGACCTGATTGGGGGAGGGGTCACATTAGGTTTCTGATGGGGGGGGGGGGGGTTCACATCAAAGTGCTGTGGGGAACTGATTGGGGTCAAGGGACCCACAGTAACCTTTTCACCTTGGGAATCGAACCAGCAAACCACTGAACCAAAACTTGCTTCTCTAGCCGCCACTGCCCCCTACTAGAAGTGTCTTGTGTATCTCATTCCAATCATTTTAGAACAAACCAAATGTCGGACCCTCCACTCATCGCTGGCATCCTGCTGATAGGGTCCAGGAGCCCAATATGATCAATACATTATCAATTAATATTGGAACCAACATCTGGCACTTTTCAAAGAAGACAAATTGACTGATCCAAAGATTGTTGTGATGTTGGACGGAGTCTTGGTTAAAACTTCCTTCGCAATAAGACCTCAGGGTTCAGGTTAGTACGTTTGTCCTTCCATTGAGTGAAGTAATATGAGTTCATTAAATGCAGTTTTTACAAATATATCGTGAAGAATATTGAATTTATTTAAAACACCCTGCAGTGTTTCCTCCCAGCCTGATGTTTGACGTATGGATAGATGGATGGATGGATGGATGGATGGATGGATGGATGGATGGATGGATGGATGGATGGAGGGATGGAGGGATGGATGGATGGATGGACGGATTTGAAGTTTTAGTGTCTGGATGGATGATTGATGAATGAATGGATGACAGAATAAAGTCTGGATGTGGGGATGAATAGCTGGATGGATGGAGGAATGGATGGATGAAAGATGGGTGGATGAAAGGATGAAGATGCATGGATGGATGGCTAGAAGAGCCTCTGGCACACATGTTTTGTTTGTGTCTTTTACTTAAATTCTGTGACTCTGTATGTGGTGAACATGCCCGTCGTCCCACTGCTCAACTTTTACACGAATTCTGTTAATTTCCTCTGTGAACTTTTATTATTCCTGGCGTTCTTTCTCCTGCGCTGGCTCAGCCTGATAGGGCTCCGTGTGTCGCCCATCATGTGTGTCCTGACGGGACTTCATGTGTCGCCCATCATGTGTGTCCTGGCTGGACTCTGCGTGTCGCCCATCATGTGTGTCCGTACGGCGCCAGCGTACGTTTCAGCTGCCAGTCGGCCGCCACGTCTCAGCATCGGCTGGTTGGTGAGGCTGAGTCAACATGTGGCAACCAACACACACTATATTACGATCGGGCCACGAGTGTGTGTGTGTGTGTGTGTGTGAATGTGTGTGTGTGTGTGTGTGTGTGTGTGTGTGTGTGTGTGCGTGCGTGCGTGCGTGCGTGCGTGCGTGCGTGCGTGCGTGCGTGCGTGCGTGCGTGCGTGCGTCCGTGCGTGCGTGTGTGTGTGTGTGTGTGTTGTCTCAGCAGTGGAGGCCTGAGGAAGAATTCTCAGTTTCTATTGATGATGCATTATTGATTCTTCTTCCTTTCAATAATTCATGCACTGTGAGTCTGCAGGCTGAGCTGAAACACTTTTTTTTCCTCACTTTTTAAATTTATTTTCAAAAGTTCTCCCACCTTTCTATTCATAGATTTAAATCGTACGTATCGATGTGCTGCTGAGGTAAGGTTGTCGGCTGAATCACGACTTCCATGTGCAGTACAGAGTGTGAGCAGCAGGTGGCAGCAGGTCAGTATCATAACATACAAAACACAAAGTATTAGCTCAATGCTAAGCTACCAGAGTACTAGACTCGCCTCATTCATCCTGGTTTCTTTTCCAAATCGAAAGACAATGCTACATCTGGGACGGGCTTGGGCGACTGTCTCACTCAACTTTTTCACTAAACTCGTCTTTATTCAACAAGGAGCCCTTTCCAGGGCGGAGCTAACTCACTCCTCACCCAACAACATGAATGTAGTCCCGCTGTAACAAACAAAAGCATTAGCATGTATCCACAGCAGCCGTAATTACCATTAGCTTGCTTGATTAGCAGTTAGCCTTACGTTGCTGTCTGAGGCTTTGGTAGTTTGTAAAAATGTTTATTTTTAGCGGTTACGCTAAAGCATCACACCAACTATCCAATCCCAGGCGAGGAACAAACAATCAGACAGAATCAATCAGACAGAATGGATCCAAGACCGTTTGTCTTCAACTCGTTTGTCTTCAACTCGTTTTCCAGTTTGAGGAGAATTGCTCAAGAGCTTCCGCTCGTCCCCCAGCATCGGTATTCACTGTGAACTGGAGGCGTTAAGCTCCTCCCCCTCCCGCAGTCCAGGGCGACGCCGGCTGACACTCCAACCGCTGCTTGAAATGTAATGGCACCGGACGATAAGGAGCTGCACGGCGAGCCGGATGGAGGAGCGATGAGTGGGAGGACAAGATGCTGTAGGAGCAAAAACACTAAGCGAAGGGTCAAAGGTCAACACAGCCCACCGCTCACGTGTAATCCCGAAAGAGCGCCAACGCTACAAGCCAACGCTACAAGCCAACGCTACAAGCCAACGCTCGCTCTCAACCAGGATCCAGAGGAATTCAACCAGACGCCTCAATCGGTGTGAGAATCTGAGAACGAGAACAAAAGACCTCAATAAGTCTCGAGTTATACTAAATGATCTACTACGATATACTATATATCGTACTATATATACTATACTATATCCTGCATACAATTCAATTCAACTTTATTTATATAGCATCAAATACAAGACAGTCATTTCTAGATGCTTTTAACAGAGAGAAACCCAACAAATCCACATGACCAGGGTGAACAACGGTGGAAAGGAAATATTTGGGGTTTTGGGTTGATTTAGCTTTTACTCACTAGTTCATCAGTGACAATCGTAGGTGAAATAGCATTAATAACAGCAGAACGAGAAGCAGCATTGGCTGCATTAGCAGTCGGAAGGGCCATATAAGTAACGGCAGCCATATTAGAAGGACAAACAGCAGATTCAGCATTAGTAGGAGCTGTGACAGTAACATTAACATAGCAGCATTGGCAATAGCAACATCAGCATTATTAATGGAAGTGATAGCAGTGGAAGCAGTAACAATATTTGCAGAAGGAAGAGATAAAGCACCAGTATGTGAGCAGAAACAGCCTTAGCAGTGAGATTAGCATCAGCAGCCGCCATATGGTAACACCAGCATTAGTAACAACAACCACAAGTTTAGAATTATGAGAAGCCTTCACCGATGCATTGACATATAATTGTAATATAAGATGCACTAGCAGTAACAGCTTCCTTTAAAACCTGCATTAGTATCAGCATTAGCAACAGTAATGAGAGCAGTACTTCCAGTGGCATTAGAAGCAGTTTTAGCAATAATAGTAACAGCAGCGTTAGCATGGAAATTTACCCACACAAGAGCAGCATCAAACAATAGCAACAGTGGAAGCAGCCTTAGGAGTGACAGCATTAACAGCCGCAGCATTAACAGCTGGAGTAACGGCAATCACATGTATGGTAACATAATACCAGCATTAGAGGCTCAGCACTATCAGCCAGATTAACAACAATAACATTTATAGTAACACCAGCATTAACAGCTGCAGAAAAAATAGTAGCATTAGCAGTAGAAGGAGCGGCATTACTAAGACACATTAGCAGCAGAGGTAACAGGTGCTTCAGCATCAAAATAAGCTCTAGCAGCAGCAACATCAGCAACAATAGTAACCACAGCTATAGCATTATTCGTAACATTAATTGATGCATTGACAGCAGCAACCATATATGCACAACAGCAACTGCAACATTAACCGCAGCGAGTATCGAAGCATAACTGCAATTAGCACTAACACCTGCATTAACGGTGACATTAGCACCAGCAGAAGCAATAGCAGTGACATTAGCACAAGCACTAGCATTACCAATAATAGTAACAGCAGAAATAACAGTGGCATTAGTAGCAGCATTAGAAATAATACTAACAACAGCATTAACCGTGGCATTAGTAGCAGCATTCACAATAATAGCAACTGCAGCATTAGTTGTGGCATTAGTAGCAGCATTAGCAATGCCATTAAACCACACAAGGCGAGCAGTAACAACTTTAGATGTGACAGCATTAACAACCAGCATTAGCAGCAGTAATAAAAACCTCTCTCTGTTTCCTGGCTTGACTGATCCAGACACTTTGGATCCTGATAACCGTTTCTACGATGAGCAGGATCGATTGAGGCCGAGTTTCCTCCGTGAGTGTGTTTCGTGTTGATATATATTATTTCATCACCGTGACGACAGGAGTCGTTGTGCGTTCCATGAATTCATGTTTCTGCAGTTCTGTCAACGTGAGCATTATTATTAAGCTCATTTTTCCAGATCAATCCTCGTGGAGCGAAACAGGCATGGAACAAGTCAAGAACAAGAACAAAAACATCCTTCAGCCTCAGTGACCAGGATTTATTTTATTATGTCAAAAAGATTGTTCTAAATACTTTCCCCTCTCCTCTCCACTGCAGCTTGGCATTTAAGAATGGGTGGGTAATTTTCCAAGAGATCTGATTGGTCAGGAGGCGGAGCTTTACACTCACTGTGATCTTATCCAGAAGGTATCCTGCTCCAGAGCAGGTTAGACATTCAGAGTCTGTTACCACGGTGATTTATCTCGGGAAGAAGTGAACCAGCGTCATTTTATGGAAAACCAGAGTTAATCCTGAAGTTACCTGGATAAGAGAAAACCAAGGTTAATGCTTAAGTTATCTGGATTAGAGGAAATCCAGCGTCGTACTACAGGCCTCTGAACTACAACTCTCAGCGTCAGCGGCTATTTTCATAAGAAACCACTGGAAAAGTTTTAATGGCTGTGAAACTGGAACTTTTCTTCTTTTAACTGTTTTCTTGAACATTTGTACATTCTCACTGTCAGAGTGATTTATTCCTGCATTCTTCTCTCCATTTTCTCCTCCTGCCTTCATCTCTTCACATTTTGTTCGGCAGCCAGCGGGAAAGAAGAGGCAGAAAGGAGAGAATCCAGCGTACATTGTGCGTTGGATGGAGATCCTCCACAGTGGGAGCTGATGGCGGTGGCGGTGGCGGCGGTGGCGGCGTGGCCCTGGGGACTTGAATGGCACTCCGCTGCCAGATGCTTTTCCAGGTCGCGGCGACGCCTCGACAGCAGCAGCAGGTGGCGCTTAGCGTTTGCCAACAATCTGCTGGCAGCGGCGGCGCGCTTGCTTAGCCTCTGCCTCCACAAAAGGTTTGGCAGCGGCGAGCCGCCGTGTTGGGAAGCTGATCCGCCCTCCAATACTGAAACTCCTCTTTTCTGTCCGCCTCTCACATTACAATACTGCTTCCTTTTCAATCAATTATCTCAAATACATTTCATTAATAGGGTCTTTATTTCACCTCAAATTTTTTTAAATGTTTTTCTTCCAGAATTTCATTTTGTTGAAATGTGGGGAACTGATCAAAAGGAAATAGAACTCAGTTCATTTAAAAAAAATACTTAATTTTGAAATCCGATCTCGGAACATGTTTTTAAGATTTAAGTGTATATGTATGTATGTATGTATGTATGTATGTATGTATGTATGTATGTATGTATGTCAAAGATTGATTAATAGAAAGGATCTGTGTCTATAAAGGTCCGTGGTTCTTCAAACATAGAAACAACTTTTTAGAATATATTTCCTGCTTCCCACATTTTATTGTTGAAATGTACTTCACTGGTTCTGCATGTGCAATTTTATTGTGTCACATTAAAAGCAGAGAGTTCATACTTCCTGTTCAACCAACCAGCAGATTCACAACTGTATATATATATATATATATATATAGTGGGTTAGGGTTAGGGTTAGGGGTTAGGGATGTCCCGTTCACACTTTTTTGCCCCCAATACCGATCCGATTTTTCAGAACTGAGTATCGGCCGATACTGATACTTTCCCCATCCGATACTCACATTGCTATTGCAATTATACTCAATAGTCTATTTTTGGAGCAACTAAGATGTCTGAAGCTAAAAGCACTATTGGCAGAAGCTTTGTTTTGCTAGAAATTATTGTAAAACTCACTTATTGAATCAAGATTCTTCTCAGAATGACTTAAACATAAATGCTCTTAGGCATTGTAACTTCTTTGTGTATTAAATTTCAGTTTAACTTAAAGCAGTATGAGAGGTTTGACCTGAATTGTCACAAAACATTTACATGTCAATGTGAATTATAAACACTTAATTCCACATCAAAATGGTAAAACCTGTTTGACAAAAGTACTCTGAACATAGTTCTCTCAAAGACTTATTCAGAATATCCCAGTCTCCCTACAAAATAGCGTAACCTTCTGGGTTATTGTTTTCGCCATATCGCTCCCCTGTGGGTACTTATCCTTTATTTTAAAATCCTTTATTTTAAAGCTTTTTTTTTTATTTAAGGCTTTTTCTTTAGTTGTTGTTGTAAACTGAGGGAACATCCACACGACGAAAAAACTATCTTTGTTCTCCCTGGCCTTCTCCCAAAAAACCTCCGTCCACACCTCACTATGAACACGGCTCAACATGAGGATTCAGGGCATGTAGTGCACATGCCAGGCCTATAGAGGCACTGTGTCTCATCAAACACAACAAAAATGCATAAGAAGACAGACCACATAGACATTTAGAAGTGGTAAAGTATATACACACAGGTGTGTGTAAAAAGAGACACATCCATATCAGTAAAAAATTATAAGAGACATGACAATGTGGCTTTACATGTTCAAAGTGGAAAAGGTATGAACTTATTTAATCCTATCCCTTTACATTTTTGTCATTGATTCATCTTTAAGTCACACAATAATTCTTAATTTAATGTCAGTGTCATTACATCCATACACCCAACTACCTACGCCAGGATCCTGTTTGTGGACTTCATCCCGGACATCCTGCACCGCAAACTCCCTCAGCTCACAGTGCCGGCCTCCACCTGTCAGTGGATCACCACCTTCCTGACTGACAGGAGGCAGCAGGTGAGACTGGGCAGCATCACATCCAGCACTGGAGCCCCCCAGGGGTGTGTCTTCTCCCCACTGCTCTTCTCCCTCTACACCAACCTCACCTCAGGGACCTTCTGTCAAACTCTTCAAGTTGTCAGACTTTCTCATTGGTCTCATCCAGGACGGTGAGTCAGCCTACAGACGGGAGGTGGAACAGCTGGCTCTCTGGTGCAGTCAGAACCATCTGAAGCTGAGCCCGCTCAACACTGTGGAGATGACGGTGGACTTCAGGAGAACCCCCCCCCCCCCCCCCCCCCACCCCCACCACCACCATTCTGAAGAGTGTCTACTGTGGACTCCTTCAGGTTCCTGGGATCTACAATCTCTCGGGACCTGAAGTGGACCTCCCACATAGACACCATCATAAAGAAGACAAAGCAGAAGTTCATCCTCAGACTCCAGCAGACAATCAGGACTGCAGAAAAGGTCATCGGTGTCGACCTTCCGCCCATCCAGGACTTGTACCGGTCCAGGGTCAGGAAACAGGCAGGTTTCTACGCCATTCTATATGTAAATACTCACTACCTCATGTCACTCATCATTATTTGCACTCGTTACCCACTGTACTGTTATCCTCTATCTTATTTAGCTCCTGTACATATCAGTCTCTAATTACTGTTCATATTTTTTGTTCATTCATTCATTCATTCATTCATTTTCTTCCGCTTATCCGTTTCCGGATCGCGGGGGTGACAGTCTGAGCACCATCACCCAGATCACAATGCACCGATTAAGAACCTTCCTGCAGGTGGTGAGCCCACGGGAAGGTGACGCCCGGCGTGGGACACGAACCCACTACCCCTGAGATTGTGAGTCTCATGTTCTACCAACTGAGCTAGCCGTTTATTGTTATTATTTAATGTTTACCCTTGTACTGAGAAGGCTCAGTTTCTTCCTACCAAAGTTAAAATCCTCATATGTTCAACATATCTGGGCATTAAAACTGATTCTGATTCTGATTCTGATTCTGATCTTCAGCTACAATTTCAATTGAGATCAGATTACATCACATCCATCCATTAGTCAGTTGTTCTGACCAGAACCTCGCCACAATCAACTCTATGTATTTTAAACTGAACTAAGTTTTGTCATCATTTGATCTCCACACATATTTTCTTCCGTAGTTTTACACCCGGATGATAAAATACAAACACAGGAATACATTTTATGTGCATTAACAAATGTTTGTTTGTTTGTTTGTATTCATATATTCATGTAAAAATCATTGAACTTGTCTCCAGTTTGAAAAAAGAAAAACTCAACTGTGGTCGAAGTAAATACAACATGTCTGAACTACGTTTTGTCCTTAATAATAAAATACTTAACAAAAGTGAACCTTTCAGGCCTTATAGAGATAAGGCCTGAAAGTGAATAAGTATAAATTCTCGAAGGCTTTTAAAACAGCAGCATGACCTTCATGTTGCCGACACAAAGCTGGAAAACCTTTTTATTAATTCTTCAGTTGAGGAAAAGAACATGCAGAGAAATTTGGTACCAGTTTTTGAGACGACATTGCAGAGAACTGAATTTAATCTGTGATGAATTTAAAATATGCTTCAATCTCCCGAGGAATTCAGCTCTCTACAGGAAGTGAATCGTTGAATGTTCTATTCTGTCTTTACTGCAAATCTAATAGGAAGAAACTGGTTGTGACATTTAAAACTGGTCCAAAGATCTGGTTCAAACCAGTTTAAACCAGCCAGTCAGGAAACAAAAACATGAGTTTCTAATCACCCAAAGTCTCTGATCCAGAACTAGTTTGGAACGAGGCTGTGAGCCGTCCAGAACCAGGAACTCTTTTCATTTCGCACTGCACTCCGTCGCCCCGGAGCATCTCATCGGAATAAAGTACAATCGAAACCAACTTTATGCAAATGAGGCGCAGGAAGTCTGACGAGCTGCAGTGGAACCAGAACCAGGAACCAAATGGAACCAAACTGATGTGGCAGCTTCTTTCTCCCCTCACTTGTTTCCAGAAACGATTTTCTGAACTGTCTCAGGAAGAAAACAGAAAGTTTGTGTCCGAGCCGCCATGTTGGTTGGTTTGCACTGCGGGGACCTGACTGATTGTCCAATCAGGGAACTCCGAGCCATGCTACATGCTACATGCTACATGCTAAAGAGTTCCGAGGCTCACACGCTAGCGATGCTACATGTTGCTAAACATGATTCAATTATAACTGATATATTCACGCTACATTAACGCCATGCTCTAACTAGCCACCCCCCCGGACACGATAGCGACATGACGGTACCGTCCTGTATCGTCCAAGTATCAGGTCTTCAGTCTGAATCTAGTCTGGTCTGAATCGGTCCAAACTGAGTTTCAGTATAAAAACACGCTTTAGAGTGTGTGTGTGTGTGTGTGTGTGTGTGTGTGTGTGTGTGTGTGTGTGTGTCCTGCGAGGGAAGAATGAACAAGTGTGAATTATTAACCATAAAATGCTCTGCAGACGTAAAGTGAATCTGATGTCGGCCTCTGAAGTCATTAAGACAAATCCTCTCTGCCGCTGCAGTTTGTGACGCCAGTCGACTCAAATCTTCCTGCATGGTTTGTTTTAAAAGTTCACTTTGTGCAGATTTGGTTTTAAAGGTTGTGAGCTGGCGACCCCCGCGCTCCGCTGTGCCGCCTTCAGGCTCCTCGCGTCTCCTTCCATTCGTCCGCAGTATGAATCCACTCTGCAACAACAGGAGCTGCTAATGATGCAGCAGTGTCATACATATGGACCAATGGCTGCTGGTGCTGCATGTTTTTTTAATGGGCGGCGGCGCCAAGCAGCAAACGGACGTCCCCTGGCGATCGGCTCTGCTTAGGAGGCCGCGGGGCAGCATCAACGATTCAGGCCGGGCGGCGGCGCCGCTCCCCGCCTCAGGGAGGCGCTGTTGGAGATGCAGCCGAGTCGACGGCTCCACAACCCAGAATGGAAAAAGAAAGGCGAGACGTCTGGAGGGCAAAGAGTCGATCAGCCGCCGAGTCCAAAAGTCCAAAAAACAAGCTGAAGACTAAACTTTGCAGCATTAAGAGGTAAAGTTTGAATGTGGACCAACTTAATGTGAAACCACCTTCACAACAATCTTACAGCCAAAGATCAACTTCAAATCAGTTCAAATAGTTGATCCAAACTGGTTCAGGATACTCGTTTACAGGAGTAGTTTATAGTAGTAGTTCATAGTTTCATAGTTCATACTGAGCTTCAGTCCATGTTGGATCACAACAGGTTCAAAACTAATGGAACTAATGTGAGTATCTTTACCCGATGTCAGGCTAGGATTTAGTTTGGTCCAAAGTTTTCAAATTAGTCTAAAGTCAAATCCTCCACGACCAGAAACCTGGTAAAAAAAACCAGTCCAACACCAAACCTGGACACAGCTGGGCCAGATCTGAGCGTCACACCAGGACCATGTCTTCCAGGCATACTTCAAACAGGTGGAGAATCTTTTACTTGGACTGGAGACCAGGACAGAACTTCAGGACGTCTGGGATTCAGATCAGATATTCAGTGTGCCTCTGCCAGCGTTTCATCTTTCACTTCACGATATTTGGCTCCGTGTTGACTGAAACCACAAAAGACTAAAAGTAGATTTTTTCCCTCGTAGTTTGGTACAAGATGGAAACAAAAGCTCTCAGAAATATTTGTTTGACACATTTTGTCAGTACTGTAACGCTGCAAGTGGACAAAAAGAGGAAAAGAAGTACTAATTACGCTAAGGCCCGTTGATTCCACTTTTTCAAGTGAAAATGCTAAACTTTTGTTGGGTTCTGGGGTCTGTTCAAACGACAACGGGGCTCAGAGTCACTGGAAAGGCATGTTTTTGGGACTCCCGACTCCGTATAGACGCCGAAATTCTGCTGGAGAACAAGAATACCATGGCGGTAGTATCTAGTTCCTCTGCACATGCTCAGTAGAGCCAATCAGAACAAAGTTTCCTCCGTGGTGTCATGACTCCCAGTCAATATTCTCCTGGGCTTGGTACTTTTATTTTGACAGTGACCGAAATAACAATTCATCTTGGTAGTTTTATTTTGACAGTCACTGTAATAACAATCCATCTTGGTGGTCTGTCCACTAGAATGTCCGTGTTCTCTTTGTTAATGCTTAGAGCCCATTGTTCTCTGCTGTATGTGTGTGTGTGCTTTCAGTATGAAAACTAACAACAGCACCAGCTATTGGACCAACATTGAAAGGGCATTGTGTTAAGCTTTACTGCCGTTTCCATGGGAATGGATGTCGTTTTCAAAACGCTGCAGTGTGACTGCAAAATGTTTCTGAACCAGAAAACACACAAACATGATGTTTTCATTTGAAATGAGTCAACAGGAAGTCAGTCTGCCGCTGGAGCCACAGAGCAGATAAAACAGGAAGTACCTTCCTTTCCCTATGTTTCCTCTGGTTTTGGTTTGAAGAGCTCCTGAAGTTCGCCTGCTGTCGTGTCTCCAGGTCTCTACTGATTCTCCTCCATGTTGGATCGGAGCTCCTCCTCCCGGTTCCCTCCTTCCTCACCATCATCATCATCCTCAGTCACTGATGACTGAGGCTCATTTCGCCCGACGTTTTCCCGGAGATTCCCTGCGGTTAATTCCATCAGTCGCACCGTTAGATTTCCCCGCCGCTCGCCTTGCCATGGAGGAGGCCAAACATTAAGGAGGCGACGGCGAATGAGAATCCGTCTCCAAGGGGGAAATCACTCCAACAAGCCTGCTGTGACCACCGAACCTTTTCAAACATAACCTGAATGATTTGACCAGAATGCAGCAGCTTCCAGAGGCGTCCAGCCTCACTGGAAGATAAACACAACCAGTCACTGGGGTGAAGACAGTCACTGGAAATTAGTACTTGATTACTGTCTTCATAATGTACTCAGGTTGTGTTTTGTAGCTTTGCAGGTTCGTGAACACGGAGGAGAGATGTTGAAACGTGTTATCAAAACCGACCTGTCTGAAAGCAAAATACTTTGGTACAAACTAACGACTGAATGAGCGACCAACATGTAGCTAAAGCAAAGCTATAGCATGTGAATGCTAACCACAGCTAGTCTCCCTCCTCACCCACCTGTACACCCTCGGCCATGCCCCCTTTACCTCGCCTTTTAAAATGTATTTATTTTCTCTGTAGCACTTTGAGACTGTTTAATTATTTTATTTACACGTAAACAACAGAAAAGCTGAAATCGTTGCAGTTTTCCTGTAGAGCCAGTAGTGGGTGCTGTTTTTATGTAATAAAACCACTAGAGACGATACGCTGTAAACATCGCTGCTCCTTTAAGCTGCCTTCCTTAATGGCTTCATTCTGCTCTGTCGGTTTGAACAACACTCTGCTTTCAATCCTATTAATGAATCCTCACTCGTGGACGGAACTGATCTGAAGCACGTTCGTAAAGTTCCACCTCGTGAGCTGATTTCAAATGTTGTGTTTCAGTGACATCGAGCACCGTTGTCGTGGAAACACACACCAAAACGCAACGGAAGCTTTTAGTTTTCGATTGAAAATGTTGTAGTGTAAAGGATCTGTCGTGGTTCATGTTTGTTCTGGTGTTTCTGTGCATGTCAGGCCGTCCACACGAGGTCTGACTGCTGTTCCCTGCCCTGATGTCTCTCACCTGTGCCTGAGCGTGATCAGCTGCACCTGGTGCTTTTAGTAGCTATATAAGGAACTTGTCCTGTGGTTTCGTCTGTGTTTCTATGTGAGAGTTCCTGTGTTGCAGCGTCTTTGCCCTCATGTGCTGCAGCGTTCATGTTTTTGTGGTCTTGTCCCTCCAGCTGCAGCTTCCCTGTGCCTTGGACCTTTCCTCCCCTGACTGCAGGATTTTTTAGTTTTTTGGACTTTTAGTTTTGGTTTGTTTAAATAAAGGAGTTTTTTGTTCCACGGCAGTGTCTGGCATCCTTTGAGTCCACCTAACCCCACACAGTCCGTGACAGAATCCCTATAATCGGACTTGAAGGAAGCTCAGCAGCCGTTTAGTTGTTTAAACTTTGACCCTCAGGGTCACGGATCACAAACCTCAGTTTAACACAGTAGCTTCAGGAGTACGACAGTCCTGAAATCTCTCCTCGAAACAAACGTTTCTGACTGTTCAAACAATGAAAGCAACACTCCAACTCTGTGTGTGTGTGTGTGTGTGTGTGTGTGTGTGTGTGTGTGTGTGTGTGTGTGTGTGTGTGTGTGTGTGTGTGTGTGTGTGTGTGTGTGTGTGTGTGTGTGTGTGTGTGCTGCCAGCGGGTTAAAGTGGATCTGGGCTCTTGTTGTCGGGGATATTGGTGTCATGTCAACACTCGGATCACCACATCAGTGCAAACAGCAGCGCCGCTATCTGCTTCCTGACTCTCAGTCCTTATCTCCGGACTTCGCCGGCCGCCTCCTCCCTCGGATCCCCGCCTGCTGGTGGCTGCTGTCAGAGGACGAGGCAGTAAATGAGATTAGTGAGGGTGGCGGAGGGAAGCCCCGGCCTCAGGCGCTGCAGGCTCTCCAGACTCTTCTTCTTCTTCTTCCTGGGTGACGGAGTGAGGTCGACATGCAGTCAGTCAGGACTGTGAACAAAAGGCAGAACAGACGCTCGTCTGTCCGCCACAACACGCATCGGTCACGCTCCCTGTGTCGCCTCCACTCTGCCGAAATCCAATTTCATGATGCCATCGCAATGAAAACTAAAATAAAGCCTAAACGTGAAAGCCTCTCCAACTCAGCGGATATCTTCATTCGCCTCCCAAACAGCGACACACACTCACACCCAACACACACTCACAACACAACACACACATTTGTGCCTTCATGAATAAGCGAATGCATAAATAACGTAGATAGCATGAATTATTCAAACCCTGGTGCCACCATGTTGGTGGGAGTGGAAGCTAACCAGCTCTGACAAGAGACTCACACGGGAAAAAGTAATAAAGGTTCAAATAACCTCTCCGGGTCTGCGATCACTTCGCTTTAATCCGGAGATGCTGAGTGTGTTTCTGGGAGCAGACGCCTGTTTTTATGAGACTGTGCCGGAGCTGCTGCTGCATCCAGCGCTCGTATTAACGGACATTTACACCCATTGCTCCTCGTTTAGCGAGCACTACGTCGCTTTGACCTGCGCAGGAAGATCTCCCATGATCCTCTCTGCTGTTCTGCTCTTCCTCCCAATCAGGAGAGTTTCCCTCATCCTGACGGCCACAAAGAGGCAAACTAACAAAACACTTCTACTCATTGAAGCAGCGGTACCAATACCACTATCTCTGATACTACATGGAGTACTCGTACTCATAACACATCCCGAAACAACCTAATGAGTATTATGTGACGTCGTCTCTCAGCAACACACAAGATTATTAATCTAAAAAGATAAACGTTAACGTAAAAGAAGACATTTTTATTTTAGTTTAGTTTTCATGAATATCATCATGTTAATAAGTGACTGACGACTGAAGTAGAGCGAGTCTCGTTACTTTATAAGATATTCTTCACAACATTTCTTCTAAATGTGGGATTTCCTGCAAATAGTCAAAATGTCAGCCCGAATGTCGACGGACGTCAGCGAAGAAGAATTTGGTAAATAGAGAATACAAAGACCTTCGAATACAGTCACAGTGCAAAGGTTAAAGGTCGTGGCACATTTTGTCTTTCTGGACTGAAGCTCAGAAATGAGCTGATGAAGGCACATCATCGCCTGCAGGCGAATCAGACGCAATTCAAACGACTCAATGAGCCTCAGCGAGCGATCGCTTCCCTGTGTTACATCCCAGCAGTTTGTCAGTGTTGACAGTCGGGCTGCTGCTCAATCTTCTGATAACAGGAGGAGGAGAATAAGCGTTTTCAAGCAGCTGTGAGCAGCGTTTGCTCTGGACGTCCCTGAAGACCACAGACCTCCAGGCTGGGAGAGAAGAGGCTGCTGTGCTGCTGGAACTCTCTCCTCCATAATAGGCCGCATTGTGCAAACTGCCACTTGAACCGTGGAGGAGAGCCGCCGCCGCCGCCTCCTTCCTCTGGTGAGATAAATCTTCCATCCCGTCAGCGAGCTGAGCCGTCATCTGGCCAATGAAAGACGTCGTTTCTCAGCAATCACTTGGACATCTGCTGCCGCTTTGAGGCTCATCTTTGTACGCTCTGTGTGTCCGACCGCTCCAGACCATCGCCGCAGGCGACGACAGTTGGGAGGGCGGGGGGTCGATGAAAACTGTAGGAAATCAGGGGTGTCAAGGAGGAAGGTCTGCACATCACCAGATGATGCTGCCACAGCTGGAGGGGGGTTAGAGACCACACGGGCTGGGATGATTTCAATATTAAAATATTTATTCAACTGATTTTACCGAAACAAATAAAGGCTCGAATCTGAAACTGACAGCGTGAGCAAAGAAACCTTCTCATCAGTCCAAAGAGGATTCAGGTCCAGGGACTCGTGTTGGGAGACACTTCACTTCTCTCCTTAGAGAAAGTGACTGATCGTTAGTACTTTTATGTGTGTGGAAGAAGTTTGAAGGTGGGATGAGAATAACCCATGGTTGCTGGTGTTGCTGGTGGTGAAGCCGCCATTGAACCATATTAACAGTATCTGTGACAAAAGATGAACCAGGCTTCTCAGGCCATCAGAATGGAAGATGTGATATAAAACTAATGGACAGAGACATTGTGGACCGTTTGGTTGCAGTCAGTGTGAAACTCCTCCCGAGCCGTAGAGAGCATGCAGCTCATTCAGCTACCCAGCATGCAATCTGTCTGCCAGTAAGTGCAGAAGGAAGGACACAGGAGATCAGGAAGATGTTCAGGTATGTGCTTGTTGGTGTTTCCCTGCTCTGCAGGTCACATTTAGAGTCCATTAAAGCTGCCAGGGCAACTGGAGGAACAGAGAACTGGAGGATTTGGCAATAAGCACTTCAAGGCTGCTGCTGGTCGACAGTCACTAACAGGAAGTACAGTCTGTTCACACAGGAACTCGTTCCACTAAAGATTAACCGTCTGATCTTGTGATGAAAAAGTCATCTGTGGTGTTAAATCATTGAATTGCACTGGAATTGTGACAAAACACGAACACCTCAGTCATTTAACTTCAACGTCATCACAAGTAATCTAATCCAATACATTTGGTTTTGATTAACTTAAAACTAATCGATAACTCGTCGCAGCTACAAGATGTTTAGACTCACCAATTAATCTTAAATAGATGTTTAGGAAAACCAGAGAAAATCTCTTCAATGGGAGAACATCCACAGAGAAAGAACGCCGCACCAGAATCAAACCTGGATGTTCTTATTGATACACAGCGGTGCAGTCCACTGCTCCACCACGAGGTTCCAGTTTCACTGAGTCAATCTGTGAATCGAACATAGAGTGTAGTGGGTGGATCTTTCGCCTCACCGTGAGAAGTTCCCTAGTTCGAGTTCGGCCTTGAGGTGCTTTCTGTTTAGTGTGTGTGTGTGTGTGTGTGTGTGTGTGTGTGTGTGTGTGTGTGTGTGTGTGTGTGTGTGTGTGTGTGTGTTCTGACTTTACAGAGCTTCTGCTTCAGTTTCGCTGGACGTGAGTTTGTCGAAGAAATCAGTGGGTCTGTTTGTGATTCGGGCTCCAGATAAAATCCTGGCTGTTTAACTCCTGACAAGCTTTACTTGTTTTCAATAAACAAGTGTAATTGAACACGACGGCAGGCTGTTGTTGGATCCTCCACCTGGCAGTGATGTTGGCTCCGCCGGTCGGTTGGATGATTGGATGGTGAGAACTGGAGCGAACGTAGGCGCTGCTGGATGCTGCCTGTTGATTTCAAGTGTATTCCTGTTCTGCTGCCGGCCGTGGGAGGATGACAGCGCCGCTAATTAATGCAACCGTCAACACTACGTACAACTGTGAGGAATGATTATCCAGAAAATATTCTCAGAAACATTGTCGGGGAGAAAATTCATTTAAAACGCTCAACAGTCCCCTCCAATTAGTGATAATGCTTTGTTGTCCTCTCATTAGGAAACAGTGATCACATTTGGGCTCCACTCCCACCTTAAAGATTCTCAGACATCTGAACTCCAGCGTTCTGAAACCTTAGTTGTAATCTGCACCCCGGCAGAAAATATCAAACATCTGGAGGGTTGAAACGGCCAATGAAGAGGCAGACAGTGACACACTGGTGTCTCTATACCACTTTATCCCTGTGGAAGTGCATTCTGGGAGAGGTGGAGTCCATCCCAGCAGGATACATGAGACAACATTCACATCTAAAATCACCAATTACGCTCAATCACATGTTTTTAGACCACGGGAGAGCCAGAGTCCAGATAGAAAACCTCCAACAAGGAGTTGGACGCGTGAAATGTAGATTTATTTACACAAATGTCTTTTTTAGTTCTTTAAAACAGTTTTTCTTTGATTTTTCGAACATAACCATCATAAGATACATTAAAAAACAGCACATTGCCCATTTAGAAAAAAATAAAGGTAAAGCAAACCATCACACTACTTCTCATGCTCAAAGGTCTTTAACAAACAACATGAAAGGTCCTCAGACCGGCTCTAAAACTTTTTGTCTGCCCTTCAACACATCGGTGATCTTCAACAACATCTGCTGCCTCCACTGATCTCTTAACATTCAACAGGCTTATATTTATAAACATTTTTTCACTCTTTGTATATGTATATTTCTCTTGGTATAAACCAAATAAGAATAGTCTTCAGTCCAATATGAATTTCTTAGAAATTCTTTTTTCAATGACAGCTCTTATTCCTTCCCAAAACACTGCAATCTTCCTACAATTCCACATACAATGAGCCAGTCTTCCTCTACAGTCGGTACATTTTGGACATACATCATGAATGTTGTCATTATGTCTATGAAGATCTACCGGCGTTACATAAATTCGCACCAACCATTTGAACTGGATTAATCTCAGTCATACATTAATAGATGTGCTATGTGCCAAGTTCCATGCAGCGCTCCGCTCCTCCTCAGAAAATGTCAATGAAAAATCTTCATTCCAAGCTTGAGTCTACCATATGAATCTTCAGAGTCATTACCCATCATAACATTGTATGTATGTGATATTCTGCCTTTCTTTCGACCATGTTTTATCATCACTCTTTATCATAGTTCAATATTCTGGGTTTTCTGAATGAAACTTTGCAGTTGAAGATATTTAAAGAAATGTTTTTTTATCTATATGAAATTTATTTTGCAACTCCTGAAAGCACATTAGTGCGTCACAGTCGGGTAGGTAAACATCTTGAATCACTCTCAATCCTTTGGCTCTCCATATACGAAATACTGCATCAGCTCTCCCAGGTACAAAAAAGTATTACCCCATCCTGGACTGAATTGGGATAAACATTTTGGTTCTTTCAAGTATTTTTTCACATATCTCCATACTCTGATCCTATTTTTAAGTACTGGATTTTTCGTCTGTTTTAATAATTTTTTAACTGTTGGAGCACATGTACAAAGGGAGTTCTAACTGTAACTCTTGACTCCCCATACCTACCCAGTGTGCAGAATGATTTGTGTAATAGAACATCAAAGACCTCAACTGTGTAGCCCAGTAATACAGTTTGGACCTCCTCCTCGTTCTTATAGAAGGTAGAGCAAAGACAGGCAGAGTTGTGACCTTTTATTATTCCATATAAATGCTATAAACAGCTTTTTCATTTGGGGAAAAAACAAATATCTAAACAGTAGCAGACACAACATGACACTGGGGGCTTTTCCACCGGAAAGAACCAGGTGCTAGTTCGGAGCCAGGGCCAGACTTAGCACCAGTTCTTTGTCTTTCCACTGCCAAAGCCCCGGCCAAACAGGGGCTAAACTGGTGCTACGCTGGCCCCACTTCGTTGCTGGGCCAAAGAGGAGCCAGACTGGGACCCGACGCGTCATCAGCTGGGGGCGGAGTTATCTCTGGAGTTATCTCTGGAGTTATCTCTGGAGTTATCTCTGGAGTTATCTCTGGAGTTATCTCTGGAGTTATCTCTGGAGTTATCGCTTCCTAAAAGGCGGAAGCGAGGCTGTACCGGCTTTCTGAAAACTACAGTAAACACGGAGCCCCAGAGTGGTTATAGAGAAAAAAAATAAAAAATACGCGATGGAACAATATAATAAGTCGTTCCCTGAAGTTAATAATACGAGAGAATGGGATTATTTAATTCGCGTTCGCGGAGCCGCGGCTCCCAAGAGCGCAGCAGAGCTCCTCCTGTCAGTCAGCTACGTCGGATATAATTTAGAAGCAGTTTTCCATTGTCGTTTATTTTTCACGCTTTTCATGGTAACATTATTATAACTAACGGAACGTCCAGGTCTTGTTTCGCGTTCTGACCGCAGGCTGAGGCGCTGCAGCCGCTGAGCAATCCAGTGTGCGGCTGCATTACGCTCCGCTCCGAGACGCTCCGATACTATTTTCTAACCACAGAATTTCCGTCGCTAATTGCTCAGACTCGAACTAAACTCCCCTCCGGGCTCGGAGTCGGCTTCCTCCCAGACTGTGCGCGCCGTGGCAAGCCACGATTGGTCATGATGAAACGGCGCCGTGCGAACCGTGACGAAGCGCGGCGCGACGTGATAAAACGCGAAGCAACCATGAAACAACCGTGATAGAACGCCCACTACGTCACTTCCTGTAAGCCTCCAGTCCCACTACGGACCGCCTCCAAGTTCTCTTACGGCCAATTACGTGCTGCCAATGACGTTCATCCCGTTTTACTACAGGCTACTAAGTTTCACATCCGCGCTGTGGCCAAAATTTTGACAGTTTAAAAATCTGGCACGGCGCCCACAGGAATCACGACCTGTTATGTCCCCCTGCGTTGTCTCACGTCCATCCATTTGTTCACGGTGGCCTGAAACAGGGCTGCCGTGGCTGCCGGGAACAAAGTGTAAACGTACCTTTACTTCTGCATTCTGCCACAAGTCCATGACATGATATGTGTGTTTATATTTATGCACTGCCGGGTGCTGCAAAGGCACGCTCCATCTCCCTAATGACTGTAACAGCCATTAATCATTTATAACGTGTCGCCTCGCTACTGTGTGAGTCCCGAAGCATGTTAGCATGTAGCCTCGTTATTGTATGAGCCTGGAACCATGTTAGCATGTAGCATGTAGCACGTAGCCTCGCTACTGTATGGGCCTGGAAGCACATGAGCATATTGCATGAGGCATGGATCGGCGTTACGTGATGCCCCTGAACGCGTCACTCTGCACTGTCAGCTCCTGCGCGTAAAACCAACCAACACTGCGACTCGAACACAAACTCTTTCTTCTCTTACTGAAACACTTCAGAGAAATGTTTTTGAAAACATTTGAAGCGGGAAATAAGCTGCAGTTGAAAAGTTAAAATGCTGCTTTACAGAAGTGTGGCTGCTGTGCGGGGGCGTGGCCTGCTGTGAGGGGGCGTGGTCTGCTGTGGGGGGGCGTGGCCTGCAAATTCGACAGCTTCTTCTCGGAGCATGAGCTCTCCTGCTGAAGGAGCAGTTTCTCCAGCAGCTGGCTGACGTCACGGCACGCTTTTCTTCTTGTTCTTATTCTTCTGTGTTCTTCTGGGAGTCTGCAGGGGTCTTTAGTAGAATCTCGGGCTAATTCACATTCACACGTTCACACTGCCAGGACTCTCATCAAGAGTGGTTTGTTCACATAGGGGCTCGTTCAGAGCTCCACTTGGCTCTTATCAAGCTTTTTTAATGTTTCAGTTCAGAAGAGGGAGAGTCTTTCTGGAAATGTATATGTGGCTTCCTGTCAGTCGACCCTGCGGCGTGGAGCTCCATGGATCAAGACCTGACAGCTCCGCCTCTCATGCTGGCGTGGTGCCTTCACTGACTCGCACCGCGGGTGAAAAC
This sequence comes from Lipophrys pholis, assembly GCF_963383615.2. Classification (NCBI taxonomy): domain Eukaryota; kingdom Metazoa; phylum Chordata; class Actinopteri; order Blenniiformes; family Blenniidae; genus Lipophrys; species Lipophrys pholis. The sequence goes on along the minus strand of NC_137629.1, from coordinate 3,416,634 downwards.
TAATGAAGGCGTCTCCCAGAGAGTCGGGGCACAGATTTGCTTCTCGCCATGTGCAGCTCTGTGCCCGCACGCCGCCGCTCGCCACCGCTGGCGGCGACTGCTGATGGAGATGACGGTGGCGCTGATGATGATGATGGCGGCGGTGGTCGTGGTGATGATGATGATGATGTCGCAGAAGGCCTGCAGGAGTTTATGATCCGTGCAAATGGAAGAATCTGCATATTGTTGCATATGAGTTCGCCTAATGGACGCCTCCACACTGAGGTGATGATTGGGGTAATAATAGAACACACACACACACACACACACACACACACACACACACACACACACACACACACACACACACACACACACACACACACACACACACACACACACACACACATACACACACACATACACACACACACGCTGCTTAGTTCATAGAGTCTGGAGATAAAAGCACTGAGGAAGGAACGAGGGATGAATGGAGGGAAGGAATCAGAGACAGAAACAAGAAAAAGAGTGAGGAATGGAGGGACAAACGAGGGATGAACGAGGGAACACACCTGACAAAGAGGGAGGAGAGAGAGATGAAAGCAGAGAAGACGAGCAAAAAAATGTATATATTTGATAAAACTGATTTTGGTCTTAGACGCCGTTGCAGTTAGAAACCAGAAAATCCAGTCAGTGTGTTTGTTTCACTCCAAAGCCCAGGATAGTAAGTACACTGGTACACTGGTACACATTGACACTCACTGGTAATCACTGGTGGAAGCCGGTACTCACTGGTACTCACTGGTATACACTGAAACTGACCGGTACTGACTGGTAGAATTTGGTACTCACTGGTACACACTGATACTCACTGGTAATTTCTCGTAGAAATGGGTACTCACTGGTACACACTGATACTCACTGGTAGAAACTGGAACTCACTGGTACACACTGGTACTCACTGGTATACATTGGTGCTTACTGGTACACGGTGGTACACACTGGTAGTCACTAGTACTCACTGGTAGACACTGGTGCTCACTGGTACACACTGGTACTCACTGGTACTCACTGGTAGACACTGGTGCTCACTGGTACACACTGGTACTCACTGGGAGACACTGGTACCTACTGGTACACACTTGTACTCACTGGTACACGCTGTTGCTCACTGGTACACGCTGGTGCTCACTGGTACTCACTGGTACTCATTGGTAGACACTGGTGCTCACTGGTACTCATTGGTAGACACTGGTGTTTACTGGGAGACACTGGTATACACTGGTACCCACGTACTCACTGGTAGAAATTGGAACTCACTGGTACACGCTGGTACACACTGAAACTCACTGGTACTCACTGGTAGAAATTGGTACTCACTGGTACACACTGATACTCACTGGTAGAAACTGGTACTCACTGGTATACATTGGTGCTTACTGGTAGCAGTAATACACACTGGTACAACTGGTACTCACAGGTAGACAATGGTGCTTAATGGTACACACTGGTAAACACTAATACTCACTAGTAGACACTGGTGCTTACTGGTACACACTGCCACTCACTGGTACTCCCTGATAGGCACTGTTGCTCACTGGTACTCACTGGTACTCATTGGTAGACACTGGTGCTCACTGGTACACACTGGTACTCATTGGTAGACACTGGTGTTTACTGGGAGACACTGGTATACACTGGTACTCACTGGTAGACACTGATGCTTAATGGTACACATTGGTACACACTGGTACTCACTAGTTGGCACTGGTGCTTACTGGTACACACTGGCACTCACTGGTACTCACTGGTAGACACTGGTGCTTACCGGTACACATTGGGACACACTGGTACACACTGAAACTCACTGGTACTCACTGGTAGAAATTGGTACTCACTGGTACACGCTGGTACACACTGAAACTCACTGGTACTCACTGGTAGAAATTGATACTCACTGGTACATACTGATACTCACTGGTAGAAACTTTTACTTACTGGTATACATTGGTGCTTACTGGTAGCAGTAATACACACTGGTACAACTGGTACTCACGGGTAGACAATGGTGCTTAATGGTACACACTGGTAAACACTAATACTCACTAGTAGACACTGGTGCTTACTGGTACACACTGCCACTCACTGGTACTCCCTGGTAGACACTGTTGCTCACTGGTATACCCTGGTACTCACTGGTACACGCTGGTACTCACTGGTACTCACTGGTACTCATTGGTAGACACTGGTGCTCACTGGTACACACTGGTACTCATTGGTAGGCACTGATGCTCACTGGTACACACTGGTGCTCACTGGTACACACTGGTGCTCACTGGGAGACACTGGTACATACGGGTACTCACAGGTAGACACTGGTGCTTAATGGTATACATTGGTACACATTGGTACTCACTAGTTGGCACTGGTGTTTACCGGTACACAATGGCACTCACTGGTACTCACTGGTAGACACTGGTGCTTACCGGTACACATGGGGACTCATTAGTACACGCTGGTGCTCACTGGTACTCACTGGTACACATTGGTACCCATCACATGTCGTTTGCACATAGTGCATGACTTTGGCTATATTAGTACTCGGTATCACCAAGAAGCTAAAGGTTCGTACTTGTACTTTCACTCATCCTTCAATGAGAGATTCAGTTTATAAAACAGGAAATGATGGAGAGGAGAAGAACTGGCCTGTCAATCTACATGAAAACAACTGATCTTTCTCAGTCATCAGAGAAACATGATGAATTACAATGTGAGAAAATTACAGGTTGCGTCATATTTTACCAGCTGGTGAAAATAAAAGAAGTTCCTGAGGTTCGGAGAAAGTGACATCTAAAGGAACGATTACACGTCGGCACGATGAGTCCCGAATATAATTTACCCTTCATTCCTTGCACTTTCCGGACATTCTTGATGACAGGTCGGTGTGTGACATTCCTCCTGGCTGCCAAATAATGTTCCACGACTGACTGACTGGCCTCGATACGTGAAGTTCCTAACTGAGCATGTGGATTTGTTTGTGATTATGCAGAGTGACAGCAACTGCAGCCTCCTCTCTGTGCGTGAACTGTTCAGCAGCTGATGGTAGAATTATATATATATAAAATCAGTGGTGGACCTTGCTTGTTTTACACTGGCATCCTCACGCATCTGAGACGGGGTGATTCCCTCTCAGGCACCTTCACAGATTGCGCCCTGGGCAGCTGCCCACATCGCTCGTGGTCTAATCCACCACTGTTCTTTTCAATTCGCCAAATTCCTGACAGATTGGTGAGATAAAGTGACAACGCGCAACGGTGCACTGCAGCACGCAACACCACAGAACAACAGTGGTGACTGTCGTAGTGGCCCGTGATGATCCACTACCGTTTGTGTTGTTAATTGTAACGCATGATAAAAGGTCACGACTCTCCATGGCGGCACATGACGCCTCGACCAGGAATCATATTGCTTAGGTGAAAATCGGGATCCGGGTCAGATTCGAGACATTCCTGACTTGTCGTGGTGTGTAAACGCTGTGGTCAGCAGCGACCTCCGGGGTGGGTGGTGAACTCCGGGGTGGGCGGTGACCTCAGGAGTTGGCGGTGACCTCCGGGGTGGGCGGTGACCTCAGGGGTGGGTGGTGACCTCAGGGGTGGGCGGCGACATCAGGGATGGGCGGTGAGCTCCGGGGTGGGCGGTGACCTCAGGGGTGGGCGGCGACCGCTGGGGTGGGTGGTGACCTCCGGGTTGGGTGGCGACCTCAGGGGTGGGTGGTGACCTTCAGGGTGGGCGGTGACCTCAGGGGTGGGTGGTGACCTATGGGGTGGGCGGCAACATCAGGGATGGGCGGTGAACTCCGGGGTGGGCAGTGACCTCAGGGGTGGGCGGGGACCTCCGGGGTGGTCGGTGACCTCCGGGGTGGGCGGTGACCTCAGGAGTGGGCGGTGACCTCCGGGGTGGGCGGTGACCTCAGGGGTGGGTGGTGACCTTCGGGGTGGGCGGTGACCTCAGGGGTGGGTGGTGACCTACGGGGTGGGCGGCGACATCAGGGGTGGTCGGTGACCTCTGGGGTGGGCGGCGACCTCAGGGGTGGGCGGCGACCTCAGGGGTGGGCGGCCATCCAGCCGGTTCTCACTCATTCCTGTAACTGAGCCTTTGATGGTCTTCCTGTTAACCGCTGCCTTAATGTGTGTAACGTTCCAGTAGATGTGAGCTTCTGCTTTCAGTTTCCATCTCGCACCTTCACAAACAAACAAACAAACAAACGGTTCTTTGATTCCAACAGAAAGCCCCCAAAGTGTGAATTAAAACTTTAAAGTGATGAAAAAAAGACAAAACAAGACCAGTAAAGCAGTCCGGCGCCCCGCGGGAAAGAGAGGAGGAGGCTGGATAAAAGAAGCAGAAAGTAATTAAAAGCTTTGAACTCATGACGTTGAGTCTGACTTCAGACGGCCAACTTGTGGACGGAGGAAGAAACGGGAGCGACCGGGAAACCAGCGGCAGGCGGCGGCTCCAGCGAGCTTCAGGGAGCCTCAACGTTCGGGGAATTTCAATTATGCTCGTTGTTTGATTGGCGCCACACGAGTTGTTATAAGGAATTGTTTGTAATTCAAATGGGAGCCTCGGTGGGCCTGTCGGGGGAAGAGGCTGATTTTCCATTGGAGCGGGAATCAGACGTTTCCTGCTGATTTACAGTGCGGCGCTCCGGCTGCCACAGTTTCCATGATTTCACAGCCACCGAGAGTCTGAAATGAAGCAATCAAAGACACGCCGGAAGGCTAAGCTCATGGCTTCAATTGGAAAGAGCAAGAATTAAAACCATATTTTTACATCATCATTTTTAATTTCATGATGTCATCGACAGTGTTGAGCTGCAGGAGCAGTGATACATGAACGGATGAACTGAGTTCAGAGTCAATCAGATGGTTTGCAGTAATTGGAACATTTAGGCCGTTTGTTAATATTCCTTCTTGTTTCTACTTGTGAAACATCATAATTAGTACTCAACTCACCGAGTACACATGAAATACCCGTATATGTTCTCACTCCACCCATATTATCAAGATGACTTGTGTAGACTACGGAAGCCAAATTACCCATAATGCATTTGGAAACAAATCTCAGGGACCAGCCAAGTACACAGTACGTACTTGCATACTTTGAATTGACAAAAGGCCTGAGTATTGTCTTGACTCAGTACAACAATCGTCGGGCCAGTAGAAACAAAGATGGAGTTAAAAAACATAATGGGGGCGGGGCTAATCAGCTGATCTTCACATCATCTTCTGCACTGGAGTCGACCACAGACAACGACAGGTGAGTGCAGGACACACCTGCGCAGGAATCTGGTGGTAACACGTAATAGTGCCACCTTGAGGTGACAAATAAAGCAATTTTCATCTTGAAGAAATGTCCATTTTTCTTGCTTTTCCAAAGGAGAAAAGAGATTCAATCTCTAGTGATTTTATCAGAAAAGCTCCTAACATCATACAGTCTGTTGAGCTGAGAGGTAGGACTCTATATGTACAGTCATGCCTTCAGGTGTTATATTTCAAAGTATAAGTAAGTAAAATTGCTTCCAATCTAATTAAACAGTGAATGTGAGAAATGTCCCCCGATGGCGAAGTGGGCACGCCAGCAGACTGTCAGAAAAAAGAAAGTTCTTTACCCTGCAGTCACTTAATCAGCTTAATTACTTTCACGATCAACTAATTTGACCGAGTTTCAATTAAAATCTGGATTTCTAAACGTTCTTGAAATGTAGCGTTTGGTTTGTAGGAGTCCAGGAGACATGTGGCGGCCGCCGCCACCGCCACCACCGCCACCACCGCCACCACCATTCTCTGGCTTTCAGTGAACAGCTAATCCTCCGACTATAAAGGTCTGCCTAACCTTTCTAACACAATTTCACAAAAGACTGCTCTGTTTGTTCTGCTCGCAGAAATAAAGCTAATTACAAAAACCCGCCCAAACGTCTTGACCTTTCCTCCGGGTAATTACAGCTTCTGATTTCTGCTCTCAGTGTTTCTCTCTTTCTGCTTCTGCTCCCTGGATATATTTGTTTTAATGGCCGCTGCGTCCCGCCGCTCTCCTCCTCCGTCAGCCGGACGCTCGGCTGTAAAGAGTAAACTGTGAAAGGAAGGAGAGAAGAGCAGAGGAGATGTAATGTTTAATTTCAGCTCCATCTGAGTAGAAGTACAGTCTGTCCTCGCTGCACATTTCCTGTTAGAAGGTCATCCTCAGTTTGACGATGAAGCTGAAGCACAGCTGCACTTTTATTGTGACTGAATCAGAGTGTGGACGCTTTATTCACTGTCTGTGTTTGTCCTGTTATGGACTGGAGACCTGTCCAGGTAAAACTGTCCTCACCTGTCCAGATGCATCCTGTCCTCCCCTGTCCAAGTGAAACTGTCCTCCCCTGTCCAAGTGAAACTGTCCTCACCTGTCCAGGTGAAGATGTCCTCACCTGTCCGGGTGAAGCTTTCCTCACCTGTCCGGGTGAAGCTGTCCTCACCTGTCCGGGTGTATCCTGTCCTCACCTGTCCAGGTGTATCCTGTCTTCACCTGTCCTGTGGGGTGGCCTGGCATAATGTAGCTTAGTGTAGCCATAGCGTGTCCAGTGGAATGTGAGCTTTACTTTGCTGCTTTACTTCCTCATTAAAAGTGGAGACCACGAGGCCAAAGGCCCGTTTTCATGATGTTTCATATAGAAACGTGTTTTTTTTTTTTTAAATTTCATGTTTAAACTGCAGCGTTTTGAAAACAATGTCTGTTTAGAGAGAAACAGCAGAAAAGCTGAAGACGATGTTTTCTTGCCCGGCCAGCAGTTGGACAATACGAGACAACAATGGATTCTACACATTAACACTGGGAGAACACAGACATTCTAGTGGACGGACTACCAAGTTGGATTGTTATTACAGTGACTGTCAAAATAAAAGTACCAAATTGGATCGCTATTACAGTGACTGTCAAAATAAAACCACCAAGTCCAGGAGAATCTGGACTGGGAGTCCTGACACCACCGAGGAAACATGGTTCTGATTGACCAGCTACTGAGCATGTGCAGAAGAGCAATTTGGAGTGGGAGAATTTTCAGAGTTGTGTTTTCACTAAGTACTTCAAATATATTATAATCCCAGAGGAAAAGTCTTTAAAAAGGATTATGGTTTTTCTGGTGTCTTTTTAAACAAATTCCCTCTGAGAAAAAAAAAACTTTTCTCCATTCTATTCTATACACAGACTCACTACTGCCACCCTATGTACACTACTGCAATTACTTATTTGTACCATGATTTTGAAGTGGCATTTCAAAGTTATACAATATTACATAATAACCAATTTATGTGGTTTTAATGTATTTGATTTTTATGATAAGTATCTTACCTCTGCAGTAGCATGTAGAATCCAATGTACTTTGCATATTCTGGTGTGTGACTGAGCTTCAGAGTAAATAAAAAATAAAATAAAATAAACCCTGATGTTTAACAACAGAATGTGATGAAATATTAAAATATGACAAAAGTTGTGAGTTTGCTGCTCCGCCTGCAGTCAGATGGTAAAGGGCATGTCAGGATTTAGTTGACAACACTCCGGTCTTTACACACTCGCTCGCACACACTCAGTTTTGCCTCATTATGAGCAGAGCCGCCGGCTGCTGTCAGGCCTCCACACACACCGTCACCAGCAGACAGCAAGATAATCACTTTTCAACCTGCTGGCATAAGCATTAAAACTCTCGTCTCAACCCGCCTCCACCCCCTCCACCCCCCATTGTCTCCCTTTGCCTCCCCGGTCCACGAGCTCCAGCAGTGGCACCACACCAAGGAGCTTCTGATTAGGCCGAGCCGGCGGTGGCGGTGGTGGCGGCGGCGGCGGCGGCGGCGGCGGCGGCGGCGGCGGCGGCGGCGGCGGGATCACACTTCCAGTTTCTCCTCTTCCTCACCGAGGCGGTTGGACAAAGACCAGGAAGGAAACGCAGGCAAAATACATAAATCATCCACATTTTCACTTTTTTTGGTCTTTTTTTTTAAACTGCCACATTCTGCCACCATCACTTCCTGACAGCACACCAACCCCTCATGTTTTTAGCCGAGTCAGGACTTTAATATTTGAAAATAATAATAAAAAACCTTGAATCTCTGCATTTCAGACTTTGAAGAGACGACGACAGCGTCACGTTCAGACTCGTCTCCCATCCAGCAACGGCAGGGTTTTTTTATTTCTGTCCAGTGAGAAAGAAGAAAAGCAGAAAATCATGCAGAAAAAATACATTTGAATGCTGCACATGCAAACACTCATTCATTTGTAATCTATTACAAGCCCCTTTAAACGAGAGGACGTGATTAAAGTGTGGTGAGAAAAGGCTTCATCAAACCAACGTGACCTGGATGATCGAGCGTCTCCACAGTTACAACTACAAGTACTATTACCAGAGAAATGATATAGAAATGACCTGATTCTATGAAGCAGTTTGTGTTTGTTTTGTTTTGAAAGTGAAAAAAAAAATTCTTACTGATGAATGTGAAGCAATTATTTTCAATTCAACTTCATTTATCTGGCAGCACATGAGCTTTATACCCAACAGGTCGCTGCAGCTCGTCTTGTTTCCCTTCTGTCTTCAGAACAACAGTTTCATTTCCACTTTGTCTTCATTTCTATCAAATGTGTGAAAACTGCTTAATTCTAACGTCCATTTCTGGGTCTTAAAGAGGAAACGAGCAGCAGATTGCAGGTGATTTGGGTTAAATGACTCCAGATGTTGAAGCTTAAACATCATACAAGTGTTTAATGTGTGATGATTAACCAAAGCTCACAATACACCCCTCCTCTTGTTTTCCTGCTAATTCTACTGAAATCCATCCCATTAACGACTTTTTTCTTTTTTATCCATTCCATCTCAAGCTGTAACTCGACCCTGAAATTATGAATCGTTCCTTCAATTTAAAAATTTCCATTTTCAAGACGGTTAAGCTTAATAGTCTTCCTCCGGTTATAACATGCAAGCAGCCAAATGACCGAATCAAAGACCTTCAACGTGTCGACGTGTCCACCGTCACTGAGCAGCAGAGCCATCGCAGGAAGTGGAAACATTTCTCTTCCTCAGCGAGAACCGCAAGCTTTCCTTTCCCTCGTTCAGCTGACGAAGAGGCAGCCGGTATAAAGGGAGTGTGAAGCTCCTGCCGAGGATTTTATCTGTCTTATCAGATCAATAAGTTCACTGCTATAACTGTACGACTTTCACAATAAGTTCACCTCGATCCTCACTGTCAGATTTTCACAATAAGTTCATCTCTAGCCTCACTGTATGATTTTCACAATAAGTTCACCTCGAGCCTCACTGTCAGATTTTCACAATAAGTTCATCTCTAGCCTCACTGTATGATTTTCACAGTAAGTTCACCTCGAGCCTCACTGTCAGATTTTCACAATAAGTTCATCTCTAGCCTCACTGTATGATTTTCACAATAAGTTCACCGCTATACACTGTATGATTTTCACAATAAGTTCACCACCAGCTTCACTGTACAACACAAATTCAATAAACATTGAGCGAACAGATTCCACGATGAAATTCAAGCTGAAGCCGACGTGATTTCAGAAGAGTACGTGATTGGGCAATAATCTCACATCCTGAACTTAAACATGAAGGAGTTTTTCATTTTTCAAACGATTCACAGAGGAGCAGGAGGATCTTTCTATAACTTTCGTCTGGGATGGCTGAGACTCGCCGTGTGTCGCGGCCCTGAGCTGCATCAGGACGTTTTAATGTCATTCCAGAGAATTTTCCACAATCTTGCAGAAGTATCTGTACTGCGTGTCTCCAAGGCCTCGTTTACACGACAACGTCTTCAAGTGAAACGGCTGAACCTTCGATGTGTTTTGGGTTTGTTACAAAACCATGGTGCTCGGAGCCACTGAGAACATTTTCAAAATGGCTCCCAAGGTAGAACATTTTGGAAACACTGTGCCAGACAGGATGGGGCGGAGCCCTGCAGAGCCGGAGGAGCGGCTCCGGGGGGCGCTGTGTAGTAAGGGACATTTAAAAAGTCACAAATGTTCAAAATGTTTTATTTGCCTGCACGAGCATATGGAGAACATAAAACCTCCACCCAGGCGCAGCCTCGAACCTGGAATCAAACCACCATCTGCTTTCTGTGAGCTGGGAATTTTTACCACTTCACCATTTCTTCAATGATGCTTCCAACATGCAGGACATAGAGCATCTTCCTCCTCTAACATCCAGATTATAGAGCATCCCCCTCCTCTAACATCCAGATTATGGAGCATTTTCCTCCGCTAACACCAGATTATTGAGCATTTTCCTCCTCTATCATTCAGATTATAGAGCATTTTTCTCAGCTAACACCAGATTATAGAGCATCCCCCCTCTAAAATCAGACCGTAGAGCATTTTTCTCCTCTAACACCAGATTATAGAGCAACCTTCTCCCCTAACACCAGATTATAGAGCATCTTCCTCCACTAACATCAGATTATAGAGCATCTTTCTCCTCTAACACCAGATTATAGTGCATTTTCCTCCTCTAACATCAGATTATGGAGCATCTTTCTCCTCTAACACCAGATTATAGAGCATCTCCCTCCTCTATCATTCAGATTATAGAGCATCCCCCTCTAACATCGAATTGTAGAGCATCTTCCTCCTCTAACATCATATTATAGAGCATCTTCCCCCTCTAACATCCAGATTACAGAGCATCTCCCACCCATCATTCAGATTATAGAGCACCTCCTAATCTAACATTGAATTATAGAGCATCTTCCTCCTCTAACATCAGTTGATAGAGCATTGCTCTCCTCTAACATCAGATTATAGAGCATGTTTCCCCTCTAACATCAGATTATAGAGCATCTTTCTCCTCTAACACCAGATTATAAAGCATCTTCCTCCTCTAACTGACGTAATTTCAGATGAATATACAGAGTTGCAGTTTAATGTCTAATTTAAAGACATCTTTATGATACAAAATGTGAGAAATTCAAAAATGTTCTTGAAATATACAGTTTTTACACAAATACTGAACCGATAACATTTGGTTGTGTTTTTAGTTTTCTTTGTTTTTTCCTTTAATCTGGTCGTTAAAGTCTCTGAACAACAGCTGATAAACTGCAGGCTGAAGTCTACGGTTTATTAACGTGCTGGTCGAGCTTTTAAAGTGCAGACAGGAAGCAGTCAGTCACATGTCCACCTGTGGAAGTGACTGATGCTTAATGGATCGGCGTCCTGCCAACGCTATCACTGCTCCCAATTACTGCACACCGCATTAAACGGTGGCGACCTCACGGAGCATTAATGCATATTAATTAATCTGTCAGGTGGCGGCGCCGAGGCGTTGGTGGCGGCGCCGGGGGGCCGCCACCAACGCCTCCCCTGTAAATAATAAGAAACACTGCAGTTTTTTTATGAAGAGCAATTCCTGCTTCATTACTGACTATTGTTGGTCATTAATTTTTAATCAACTGCTTCCTCTTCGTCACCGTCTGCCTCCTCTTCCTCGGTGTTTCCTGCAGCTCTGCCTCTAATGATAACAGAGTTTATTCTCACAGTGCAGCAGAGCCCCGAGACACATGTGTGTGATTATTATTGTAAATGAAGAACAATAGTCAACTAAAAGTTTATTTTTTCATTATTTTACACATTTTTAATGTAATACACACAAGTACAAAAGTTTTTGCAGCAACGTGCTTCACGGGTGTGTTGATATGAAGTCGTGTGACAAACTCTTCCTCCACATTCTGTTTTTCCTCGTTCAGCTCAGACTCTCATGGAGATGGTCGGTGGAGTCGGAGGGGTCGGTGGGGTCATGAGGGTGGGAGGGGTTGGAGGTCCTGCTCAAGCTGTTTCTCCTCCTTTGACCTCAAACTAGAAAATGTCTGGGAGGTGGAGGAGGATCAGACCTTTAGGGACGGCAGACCAGGACGGTTCCATCAGTGGTCACCATCCATCAGGGTATCAAACACCTCCAACTCCCTGGAAAGTCCAAACCACTGCACCACTGTACTACCACTGCACCACCACTGTACCAGAGCACCACTGCACCACCACTGCACCACCACTGTACCACTGTGGTACCACCACTGTTTGGGGCGGCATAGCTCGGTTGGTAGAGTCGTCTACCAATCGGAAGGTTGCAGGTTAGGTTTGCCTACATGCCAAAGTGTCCTTGGGCAAGCCACTGAACCCCAAACTGCCCCCATTGGAGTGACAGCGCCTTGCAGGGCTGCAGCCTCCAATGGTGTGTGAATGTGTGTGTGAATATGTGAATGTGATGAGCTATGTAAAGCGCTTTGGGGCTGTTGTCAGTGAAAAGACGATTTATAAGTTAGTCCATTTATCATTCACTACTGTACCAATGTACAACTGTATCACCACTGCACCACCACTGTACCAGAGCACCACTGTACCACCACTGTACCACCACTGCACCACCACTGTACCACCACTGTACCACCACTGCACCAACAGCTGAGCCGCAGATCAAAGAATCATGAATCCTGGTTAAATCAACAGGTGAGTGTTTCACAGCCTCACATTGCTCAAGGGCAGACGGGGGATTGAAACTACTCAAATCCACTCTACCAGCTCACTTACAGTCATTCTGCTGTTTTTCAAAGCTTCTTTTGTTTTCCTTCAATATTTATTCAGTCAGTTTGGTTTTAATCAATTTAATTATCAGTGTCAGTTCATCGTGGTTTTCTATTTGCATCTTGTGTTTGTTTTATTGTTTTACTTGTTTGGTCTTATAATCATATGTTATGAAATTTTTTGTCAAATCAATCATCTGTGGGAAATCTTTGAATTATATTAACCTGCTTAGGAACTCCTTTATTCATGAAAATCGATGCTGCTAAAAGATGTTTTAGTGAATTTTGGAGGATGTTTTGTTTCAAGTCATTAGCTTTGTTAGGCTTGTTTGTCTTTTGTTTGATCTCAGGTTCCTTTCTCCTGAAAATAAACTTTATTTCTTGTCATAGAAACAATTCTTGACCCCCTGTGGTGAACTGACGCCTCAGTGTGAGGACCAGCCATAGGAACAGAAGTGTGTGTGTGTGTGTGTGTGTGTGTGTGTGTGTGTGTGTGTGTGTGTGTGTGTGTGTGTGTGTGTGTGTGTGTGTGTGTGTGTGCGCAGAGGAAGTTCTTCTGCTTGTTAATCCAATTTCCATTTTCCTGTCGCTAATCTGCTTTACAACAGCAAACAAGCCTGCAGCTACTTTACGTGTGTGTGTGCGTGTGTGTGTGTGTGTGTGTGTGTGTGTGTGTGTGTGTGTGTGTGTGTGTGTGTGTGTTCGGGGGCAGGGGGGCTGTAAATTTGATTACCCCCATGAGGTCATTCTGTAAGGAGATTAATCAATTAATTGAAAAAAATACCTGATAACGGGATGAAAAGGATCATTAGCACTGCCACAGACTCCTCAGTGAGGAAACCTTGACAGATCGATTAGAGCTCCTCCTCCTTCAGACGGACGACGCCAGGATGTGTGACGATGGAGTCAAACGACTCACAAGGATCCATAAACACAGAGGTTATGGTTTTAATGGTCCAGGGAACAGAAGGAGACGCAGGGGAAACATTTAGGCTGCGAGTTAAATGTTTGTTATACGTGAATGGTCTGGAGTCATCCATCCATCATCCATCATCCATCATCCATCATCCATCATCCATCATCCATCATCCATCATCCATCATCCATCATCCATCATCCATCATCCATCATCCATCATCCATCCATCCTTCATCCATCATCCATCATCCATCATCCATCATCCATCATCCATCATCCATCCATCCTTCATCCTTCATCCATCATCCATCATCCATCATCCATCATCCATCATCCATCATCCATCCATCCTTCATCCTTCATCCATCATCGATCATCCATCATCCATCATCCATCATCCATCATCCATCATCCATCCATCCTTCATCCATCATCCATCATCCATCATCCATCATCCATCATCCATCCATCCTTCATCCTTCATCCTTCATCCATCATCCATCATCCATCATCCATCATCCATCATCCATCATCCATCATCCATCCATCCTTCATCCTTCATCCATCATCCATCATCCATCATCCATCATCCATCATCCATCATCCATCATCCATCATCCATCATCTATTATCCTCCATCATCCATCATCCATCATCCTTCATCCATCATCCATCATCCATCATCCATCATCCATCATCCATCATCCATCATCCATCATCCATCATCCATCCATCCTTCATCCTTCATCCGTCATCCATCATCCATCATCCATCATCCATCATCCATCATCCATCATCCATCATCCATCCATCCTTCATCCTTCATCCATCATCCTTCATCCATCATCCATCATCCATCAATCCTTCATCCTTCATCCATCGTCTGTCATCCATCATCCATCATCCATCATCCATCATCCATCATTCATCATCCTTCATCCATCATCCGTCATCCGTCATCCATCATCCATCATCCATCATCCATCATCCATCATTCATCATCCATCATCCATCATCCATCATCCATCATCCATCATCCATCATCTATTATCTCCCATCATCCATCCATCATCCATCATCCATCATCGATCATCCATCATCCATCATCCATCATCCATCATCCATCATCCATCATCCATCATCCATCATCCATCATCCATCAACCATCATCCATCATCCATCATCCATCATCCATCATCCATCATCCATCATCCATCAACCATCATCCATCATCCATCCTTCCATCATCCATCCGCTGTTGGTTTGACTGTTGTCTCTGTAAGTAAAAGTAATTTTTAATACTTTTCCATTGTTCTTGCTTTACGTATCAATCAGCTGATCAATCAATCAATATTCCTTCCAACTTTTAAATGTCACCCAGTTCGTTCCTTCGATTGATGACCAATCCCCCATCGCCCAGCTGATTCTCCTTTAATGGAGGGATTGATCTTCTGCTGTATCTCTTCAATTACCTGCTGTCCTTTTGTTTTAATCTTCCTTCACCCGGCTGCTCCGACGGGTTTACCAACCCTCCGACCCACCGATCGATTGACCTCCTTGAGTCTGATTGATTCCCTTCTTCCTGCTGACTGTTGACTGGTCTATTATCGTGCGTTTCACCAACCCAATGACCTGCCGCTTGTTAGATTATTTTATCCACCAACCATCTCCGTCTCCACATCGACCGCTCAGACGCACCGCCAGGATTTTCATCCTTCACTCTGCCGCATGAAAAGTGAGAATCTGTCAGACTCTTATCTACTGGGTTCCTCAGAGTTCTAGACAGGAACACGGCAGACCAGCGCTCACAGACTGAAGCCATCAACCTAGTATCACTGTACGAGTCCTTTAAGAACCCTGTGGATCAATACCACTAGACCCAATACCGCAATCTCGTTTTCTCTTTTAGGATTCTGGGTTCTTTTAAGATTTAGGGTCTAGATCAGGGGTCCTCATTCCCAGGCCTCAAGGACTGGTGTCCATTATGTTTTAGGTTTCTCCCAGTTGCAACACACCTGAATGCAATAAGGGGCTCGATACTTGGCTTTTTTACAAGCTTGATGATGACATCAACATCGGATTGAGGTGGGAGAGAGCTAAAATGTGGAGGACACCGGCACTCGACCCCCGAAATTGGGTGCCCCTGCTCTAGATTTAAGATTCCTGATGGAGTTTAAAATTAACTGAAGTAATCTCCATGTTTTAAACATTTCTAAATCTATTTTGAAGTATCCAGGTCCCATCTAAAGAATCCACCTGTACTTCATTCAGTTCAGCTTTAGTTTCAAGTTTTAGTTTCAGTTTCAGTTTCAGTTTCAAGAGTGTCTGTTCATTCCAAGTACTCCGGTCTAGTTTTAAGAATCCAGGAGTTTTTAAACAATCGGTTGGGAAAAGTCGGGTCTTCACTATGAACCAAATCTAAAACCGCAGTTTAAAGTCTGAATCTGCTCTAAGTCCACCAGCCAATTGGTCCTGGTTTAGTTTTAAACGGTATGAGTCTAGTTCAGAAAGTCGCCTCCTGTTTGGTGCTTCAAAGGCTGTTAAAGGGTTAATACAAGTCCTTTCCAGGTTACAGTCGTGCATATGGTTTCAAATCTTCTCACAGCAAGCAGAAGTAGTTTTTATCAGAGAAGACTCCAACATCGTCCCTTTCTAACCTCTTGTAATCATTGATATGACAGAGGCCATATTTCAAAAGTTGGACTTTTATTTTCTAAATTAACAGAAGTACATTGTTAAAAGTTCAAGACGACAGAGAAACAAAATTATGTTCTAATTATTGAGATGATATTGGTGTTGCCGTGACAATATTTATTTTAAGAGAATGGACACCACAGTGTTTGGTCCTTTTGTTTTAGTAAACAATCTTTTTGTGTTTTTCACATTGACGACTGGAAAGTCATCATCAGGCTTGTGCTTGGACGTCATACACACAAAACCATAAACACAATGTCTGTTTGAATGGTTTTGGTGTCAGATTAATGTGAAAGGTTGTGAGATTTGTCAAATATGAGGTGAGAGGGTTGATGAAATGAGGCCAGATACATTTTTTATATGATTGCATTGAAGTTTCTTCTATATTACAGCCTTACAGCAGAGTTTATTCTGTTTATCTCGTGATAAATGTCACAATATATAGTCACATGATCAGTGTTATTCTTTTCTGTCGTTCCCTGTATTGGAGGGACCTGGATTTTTAAGGGTTATCTGAATATAAGCAAGTGTTATTATTGTATGAAAATGAGGAATAACTCTACTGACTGTCTTCCATACAAGCTGTCTGGTAACAGTGTGGACGTGACTCAGGTTTCACAGCATGATATTCCAACTTTTAACACTTCTATTCTGATAATGAAACAAGCCTCCTTCCAGATGAAATGTTAAAATCATGCAGTCATCTCAGTGAAATACTGGAAAGTTTAGATCGACTTTAAAGCTGGAAACAATCTCCTGCAGGAAAAGTTCACCCTGCTTCTTCCCTTCTGTCTGCGGGAAGCCTCGTCCACCTGCTGGAAGGCTGAGGCACTGCAGGGACGGAGAGACGGACGGAGAGATGGACGGACGGACGGACGGACGGATGGACGGATGGATGGATGGATAGATGGACGGACAGATGGACGGGTGAGACTGGAATAAGTTCAGAGTCAGTTTAAAAGCTAAGAAAAAAGAGAAGTACTGCGAGGAGCTGAGAGAGCAGAGACGTTTCCAGGTGGTCTGAAGCTCTGATTGGTCCCTCGGGCCTGTCAATCAAACACAGGAAGTCAGGTGTGACCACCCTTCCTCCTTTCTGATTGACAGCAGGTTCTGCCAATTAGGGACACACACACACACACACACATACAGACACAGACACAGACACAGACACACACACACACACACACACACACACACACACACACACACACACACACACACACACACACACACACACACAGTGCAGTTCCCCTTCAACTTTCTCATCTTTGGTGGTGAGTGTTGCATTCTGGGAATCCTGTTGGTCGCCATGGCGCCCAGAACTAACCTGAACATGCTGACCGTTGCCATGGTCACCACAATTGTGGTCAATCCATGTTATTACGTTAAGACCTGAGCTAACGTACATGACCTGGAGTTAGTGTCGCCCACCTGTCCCTATGTTCTATAGGAAAGGCCCCTGAGTTCTGTAACACATAAACTCTCGTATTTTGATAAGTCTCACTTGACTATCTTCTTTTTTCTTTCTGTGTTTGAGATTCTAATAATTATTACATTACAGACAATTTCCTTATTTGAAATGAATGATTCCTTTAAAATGGTTAACTAAAATCATTCCCACTTTAATAAAACCCCAAATTAATCAAACAGGTGCATAAACAAACAGAAAATACTTGCAAAAATTCATAATAACTCAAGTTTAGACCATTTACTTTCTGTCAAAAATTCATGTCTTGTTCTAATTTGAAAGTGCAGGCCTACTTCGTTGCCCAGGATTCCACAAAGCGGAAATTTGGAAAATTCCTCAGTCCTTTCCTCAATGACGAGCCAAACAAAACAAAGCGGTACCTGGTCCCACGGAGCTGGGAAAGTTCACTCCTACCAGTTTGACAGGCTCAGTCCGGGAACAGCTGATCAACAACACTCGGGGAAAAGCTGATCGAAGACACTCGGGGAAAAGCTGATCGGCGACTAGGGATGGGAATCGAAAACCGGTTCTAACTGAGAACCGGTTCCAATTGATCAATTCCATGGGAATCGTACACCTTATATGTGTTCGACTCTTCTTAACGATTCATTTCCAGCACGGCGTCATGTCGCGTTGCGATACGTTGCATGACGTCACACTCTGCGATGCAGAGCTCCTTCAACCAGGAGAAAACATGGAGGAAGAAGGTCTAAAGTGGGAGACAATAAACGACTAAATAATACAATATGGTATTACATGTTCCACTCACCACGTCCTGAATCCACAGAGTCCACAGCCTCTCGCCTCACAGCCACAAGGTCCAGGTAAAAAAAAAAAAAGTCTTGGTGCAAATCCCTGCAGGAGCCTTTCTGTGTGGAATTTTCATGTTCTCTCTCTCTCTCCGTGTGCTGGTTCTCCTCCGGTACTCCGGTTTACTCTGATAGTCTAAATAACCTGCACCATGGTTCCCTGAGCTCCACCCCCGGCCTCCATCACCTCCTCCTGAGCTACACCCCCGGCCTCCATCACCTCCCAGAGCACTGTGTGGCTGCTGAAGATGGTCCATTTGCTGAAGAAATGTCCTGTCTGAGGACTAATGAGGGACTTTTAATAAATTAACTCCGTCAATCTGTCCCGTGTGTGAATGTCTGCTCCAACGAGGGACAGGGTAAACATATGCTCGAAGAACTTTCATTTTTGTGTGAGCCTCTAGTTTTCACACCATACAGTAGCAAACGATCCTCTAGAGTATGTCTACTGTGTAGACATACACAATCTAGAGGATAACTACTGTATGTCTATGTATTAGATCATTCTGGGTTGAATATCTCCTCAGAAAAAGCACCAACACAATATGAAAACACAGCATTCCCTGCAGACCGAGAGAACCGAGAGTTCCTCCTCGTATGTCACTTCCACGTTCCTCTCCCGTCTCCGACCTCCCAGAGAGGGTTAACTTGTCAACAGCACAACATTTGAAAAAGTGTAAATTCCAAGGGGGCATCCAATAAAGGCAATTACACATTTGACTGTTCTTTTTTAAGGGAAAAATTATAATTCAAGTTTCATGTTTGGAAAAAATGTATTTGTTCCTCAGGAATCATTACAAAAATTCATAAAATCTCATTAATGACCACCCCTAGTAATCTACCTGTTAATTCTCCTTTTTAAAAATAACAGAAATTAAAAAAAAATAAAAAATTGATAAGAGAACCGATAAAAAATTGAATCGTTTAACAGAATCGAAAATAGAATCGGAATCAGAAAAATCTTATCAATTCCCATCCCTATTGGCGACACTTGGGAACAGCTGATCGGTGAAACTCGGCAACAGCTAATTGGCGACACTCGGCAACAGCTGAATGACGACACGGCAGCACCAGCGCGGCTTTCTCCTCCTTCTCACACGTTGAGAGAGGAACTCTGAGGTTTCCAGTCGCTCAGAGCGCTGTCTGGTTTCCTCTCGCTGTCTCCAGGTCAGAAACAGCAGGGCGAGCTACCTGTTCAGTGGCAGTAGCTACCTGAAGCCGCTGGGTTAGGGTGAGGTGAGTTAGTCACTCACTGAGCTAGTGAGTGAGCCTCCAGCTGTCAAAGCCACAGATCGCAACTTCAAGTGGAAGTTATCCATTGTGCATCAAGCTGTCTCCTCACAGTCCTCTCACAGGTTGTCTCACCAACTAATCTGTCCACTGGCCCACGCAAACACACACAATGAGCACACAGCTCTCTGTCACTCTATGTCACTTTCCCCATCACAGGTGGAAGTTCACAGAACGAATCGAGACACACAGAGTTACATCAAGCATTGCTTCAATGAAATTAAATGAACGTAGAAGTCACAGACTTGAAATTAGCATTCTAATTAAAATGAAATACATAAAAAAAAAAAAAAAACATTCTTTTAAAATATGTTCATCCTGGCTAGATTAGTGTAAAATATGCCCCATGAACTTCTCCACAAGTAGTTTGGAACTAGTGTGAAATATAGTCTCAAACCAATGCATAACTAGGTCTGAATTACTAGCAAAGACCAATCCCTAAAATGTACAGTATCTCCGAAACTCAAATATACTATAAAACCCAACTGTGACCAACGTAAAGCCAGTCCAGGTCTGCCAGGAGAATCCTTCTGGTCTCCCTTGATGACAATATTAAAACAAATCAAATCAGAGTGATAGCAGACGTTATGCTGGATTCACATCATCTGGTTTGTTTCTAAAACTCAACAGTTTCAGCTGCATCCTCATCTCTACACATGTGTTCATCACCCAATGGGATGTGTACGGATAATTATGAAAGATTGTGTTCAGAATGATGATTTCAAAAACGGTCATTATGAAAATAATGACCTAAATTACTGCACGTCAAGCTTTTTGTTAGTCGGTATCCGTTTATTATCGTCATCATTCCACACCATCGCGTCCATATTAGCATCTCACACTAAACGCTCCCACCTGTGTAAAGCTGCTGCCATTACCAGGCTTTTGAACCCTGTTGTGGGTCTTCAAACATCTGGCCGGCGGGATCGGACTGAACCTGTGCTGTGAAACACTCGGTCAAGTTTCTCTCTCACCGGGCACCGAGGAAAGTCTGGCACAAATATTCTCATCATTGTTGCAGAAATCTCAAAACTCTTCATTTACACGCCAACGATCTCAAGAGAAAATGCTAAATCTTCGATGCGTTTTGAGTTCAAAGGACAACGGAGCTCAGAGCCTCTGAAAACACAACTTTTTGGAAACAGCTCCCAAGGTGAATCCTTTAGAAAGATGCTCAGGCTCCGTGTCCTTGTAGACGGTAGAAACTACGACGCATGTGAACCACCGCCATCCAGTCTCCATCCAGGGTTGAGTCAGAATTGTGGGAATCTTTGGCTTCCGTGTGACTCTTGAGCAAACCTCCGCTGAGTATCGAGGGAATCTAGAACATTTGATGATTTCATGCAAGAATGACTTTATTGATCCCTTTACCGAAAATTCTTCTCTGCATTCAGCTCCTCCTATTCCTTCATAACCTGACAGACACAGATCAGTAGCAGCTGGAGAGAGGTGGGGTCAAAGGTCAGGCTCAGGACCGGTCAGCTGTGGGATTCAGACATGTGAACTTCTGATCTCAGGAGGGATTGTCTAGTATGGATCTGGAGTGTTTGTGTGAGTATTGTGAGTTGTTGTATGAGTGTTGTGTGAGTGTTGTGTAAGTGTTATGTCAGTCTTGTGTGAGTGTTGTGTGAGTGTTATGTGAGTGTTGTGTAAAGTGTTGTATGAGTGTTGTGTGAGTGTTGTGTAAGTGTTATGTCAGTCTTGTGTGAGTGTTGTGTGAGTGTTATGTGAGTGTTGTGTAAAGTGTTGTATGAGTGGTGTGTAAGTGTTATGTGAGTGTCGTGTGAGTGTTGTGTGAGTGTTGTGTAAAGTGTTGTATGAGTGGTGTGTCAGTGTTATATGAGTGTTGTGTGAGTGTTGTGTGAGTGTTGTATGAGTGGTGTGTCAGTGTTATATGAGTGTTGTGTGAGTGTTGTGTGAGTGTTGTGTGAGTGTTATGTGAGTGTTGTGAGTATTGTGTAAGTGTTGTATAAGTGTTTCGTGAGTGTTGTGTAAGTGTTGTATGGGTGTTGTAAGTGTAGTGTGAATTTTGTGAAAATGTTGTTTGAGTGTTGTGTAAGTTTTGTGAGTGTTGTGCAAATGTTTTGTAAGTAATGTGTGACTATTGTGTAAGTGTTATGTGACTATTGTGTAAGTGCTGTGTGAGTGTGGTGTGAGTGTTGTGTCAGTGTAGTGAGTGTTGTGAGTTGTTGTGTAAGTGTTGTGTGAGTGTTGTGAATGTGTTGTGTGATTGTTGTGTGAGTGTTGTGAGTTTTGTATGTTTTTTGAGTGTTGTGTAAGTGTTTTGTGAGTGCTTTGTGAGTGTTGTGTATGTTTTGAGTTTTGCGTGTTGTGTGTGTGTTGTGTGATTGTTGTGTGAGTGTTATGAGTATTGTGTTAGTGTTTTGAGTTTTGTGTGTTGTGTAAGTGCTGTGTAAGTGTTGTGTGACTGTGGTGTGATGTAAGTGTTGTATGAGTGTTGTGTAAGTGTTATGTGAGTGTTATGAGTATTGTGTGAGTGTTGTGATGTTTGTGTGTTGTGTTGTGAGTGCTGTGTGAGTGTTGTATAAATGTTTTATGAGTGTTGTGTAAGTGTTGTATGGGTGTTGTGAGGGTTGTGCAAATGTTTTGCAAGTATTGTGTGACTGTTGTGTAAGTGTTGTGTGAGTGTGGTGTGAGTGTTGTGTCAGTGTAGTGAGTGTTGTGAGTTGTTGTGTAAGTGTGGTGTGAGTGTTGTGAATGTGTTGTGTGATTGTTGTGTGAGTGTTGTGAGTTTTGTGTTTTGTGAGTGTTTTGTGAGTATTGTGTATATTTTGAGTTTTGTGTGTTGTGTGAGTGTTGTGTTTATGTTGTGTGTGTGTTGTGTGATTGTTGTGTGAGTGTTATGAGTATTGTGTGAGTGTTTTGAGTTTTGTGTGTTGTGTGAGTGTTGTGTAAGGGATGTGAGTGCCCTGTGAGTGTTGTGTAAGTGTTGTTTGAGTGTTGTGTAAGTGTTAGTGTTGTAAATATTGTGTGTGAAGTGTGTGTTGTGTGACTGTTGCGTGAGGGTTGTGACAGTGTTGTATAAGTGTTTTGTGAGTATTGCGTGAGTGTTATGTGAGTGTTGTGTGAATGTTGTATACGTGTTGTGTGAGTTTTGTGTAAGAGAAATGGGCTTAGTAGTTAAATGTGACATTTGAAAGTTCCTGCCACGTTGTTCTGACGTTCGTATCAGTTCAGTGTGAATTACTTGTATTTTCTTGCTGTCTTTATCTGGAGCTGGTTGCAAATAGCGGGCAGGCTCCCATAATGCACTGCTGCCCAGATTCACAGTCACAGCAGCAAGGAAGGATCTGGAAGGTGTGAAGGAGCTTCCAGCAGCACACCACGGAGCCAGGAGGTCAAAGGTCAGAGCTCCAGAGTCGGTTGAGGCGAGGGGTACAGACCACTGTTTGTTCCTGTCATCTTATCAGCTGACTGCCACTCACTTCTTTACTCCTTCATTTCTTCACCTGTTCACTTGTTTTAACTCCAGCTTGTGAAAACTGTTCAAACCGTCTAAGACGTTTTTCTCTGGAGCACAATCCACCTCGTCTTGATATTGAAATCAAGCTGCCAGGCGGCTTTTCGTCCGTCATACTAAACGATGGTGAGTAATCACCGAGTCCTGGTGAAAAGCCCCCAGTCAGCGCGACGGTAGTGACGGCAGGTTTGACAGGTCGAGTGTTCGGCTGAAGGAAAACCGGAGCTGATGAATTAAGCTCCTTTTCACGTGGGCTTTACGTCGGCGGCCCACAGCGGCTTCAGACGCTCGCCGCTGTCAGCAACTGTTACACTTAAGCACACATACTCCGGAGCGGCGTGTGACGGCGAGACGACGAAACGGCTTCATGAAATCCAGACTTATTTTTCTTGTCTGAAAGCAAAGACTCTGAGCTGCTTCTCTACGAACCAGATGTCTGAATTAAATCCACCAACAGCACTTCTACACTAAATAAAAGTGCTGTGACTTAAAGATCAGTGACAAAATGCCTTTAGACCCTCTTATGTCAGATTTATTCAGATTTTATTGCTCAAGAATAGAGAACAAAATGTGAAGCGTGAAAGATTTTGCTTCTTTTTGCAAAATAACTCCGATATGAAATGAATGGATTGAAAAAAGACTTGAGATTCTCAGAACACAACTTAAATTGTCACAGTTTGCTGGAACTCCAGACGCAGCCGGTGGAACAGGAACTCGTTTTATTGGAGCACGAAAAATGAAAATAATTCAAACCATCAAAGTTCGACAGAAAATCCTGAAGATCCACAACCAGGACGCAGTGAATACCTGCCTCAGCTACCAGTTGGAGACGAATCACACACTCAGGTCATGTGAACATATGAACATGTGAACATTGTTCTCAGCCAACAGTGAATGACTTCCTGTTCCTTCAGCCATGATGGCCTGATCGTATAACGTATGCCTCTAAATGCAAACGAGCCAAAGTGTTTCCACAAATCTACAAAAAAAACCTCCATTGTCCATAATCTTCACTGTAGTCATACTGTAAATACACAATTGATTGATTGATTGATTGATTGATTGATTGATTGATTGATTGATTGATTGATTGCTTCAGCACTTTAAAGGTGAACTGCTGAGTATCTCTGCTATGAAGCTCCTTGTAAATCCATTGATCACCATCTTGTTCAGTAACAAACCTCTGATTAACTCAATGTCTGGATAATATTACTATTGATTACTTTGGCATTCACAGCATTGATTAGCAGCAGTGCGGCTGATATCGATCACTTTCACTTGACGTGGAGGAGCTGACCACCTCCTTTCACTCCTCCGAGCTGCACGGCAGCTAGCGTCATCACACGTTCACCCAACCGGTCAAATCACACATTCATCCAGCCAGTTTAACCAATTGGTTGGTTGGTTGGTTGGTCGGTTGGTCTGTTGGTTGGGTGGTTGAGTGGTCGGTTGGTGGTCGGTTGGTTGGTTGGTTGGTTGAGTGGTTGGTTGTTTGTTTGGTTGGTTGGTTTGGTGGTTGGTTGGTTGGTCAGTTGGTCAGTTGGTCAGTTGGTCAGTTGGTCGGTTGGTTGGTTGGTTGGTTGGTTGGTTGGTCGATCGGTTGGTTGGTCGGTTGGTTGTCAGGAAATGTCAAATCCCTGTGGACTGATTGTGACTTAATCGCCAGGCGAACAGACCATGAGATCGAAGGCTTTCTGTGGGACTGTAGCAGCAGGTGGATGCAGGCTTGATGAGCGTCCACTAGGAGGCAACTGAAATCAAGATATTGTATTGAAGCCAATCATTTATTCATAATTTCTTTAGGATCTAAGTTTGCAGGAACGTGTAAAACACGTTCTGATACTGACAGTGAACAATGTTTCTCTCTACTAATTGAATAAACTGCTGCTGCTTAAGGTCTCGTCATTTCTCATCCCAATAGACAGGAGGCGCTCCAGCTAGCGCCAGCTGACGTGGACGCACATATTTGTTTTGAAAAGAACCAAATCAGTGTTCAAGGTTAAATAGAAAATACCTGATCACACAGCCAATCAGAACACGGTGTTCCAGACACTGATGCTAATCGCCACGTTCACATGATGGATTCCAGCATCTGGTTTCACCTTCCAAAGCATCAGGAGAACATGCAAATAAAACACAGATCAAAGTAAAGTTCAGCCAAACTTGAATGACGAGATGTGATTGGTCGCGAGGCTGGCGGAGAGGGCGGGGCCAGACATCTTAATCTCCGCTCCTCCATCCTCCATGTTTACTGTGAAAATCATTAAAACTAAAGCTGTTTGTCCAGGAGAGATTAAGATGCTCTGCAATCTGCCTGCACAAACACTGCCTGTGTGTGTGTGTGTGTGTGTGTGTGTGTGTGTGTGTGTGTGTGTGTGTGTGTGTGTGTGTGTGTGTGTGTGTGTGTGTGTGTGTGTGTGTGTCCAGAGGAAGAGAAACCTGTGAATTTAATGACTTTGAAATATTTCCCTCAAACAGCCTCAAACTTTATGGATTTCCTGCTTTTTGTTTCCATTGTGTTTCTTTCTCTTCCCCTGAACAATAAAGCAGCGTTTCCTTTAAAGCCAGCCTGGATCAAGTGCAGCTCAGATCCTCAGGAAAAGCTTCAGCAGACACATTTTACTGAGAAAAACAGATGCAGCGACTCTTGTGTGACAGTGTTTTGTTTTTTCCATCATGGAGAGTTTCTACAGCGTCAAGATGATTTAATTAAACCACAACAACGTGAACAAAAATGACAGAAACCGTCGTCAGAAATGAATGATACTGTTTTGATGATTTTAAAGAGAAATCCATTTCACAACATGGAGAAAGTTACATAAAATTTTTTAATTTATTAAAGACAAAAAAATGTTTTTTTTAATGCAAAGGGGTATAATCTTTGAAATATTGTACATATTTTATATACATTTTCTGCTCTGGACTGTACAGATGCGACAGGTTTATTACTGCTTCTGCCAGGTAAATATTCATTCTCGTCTGTAAGTTTCAGCTCCCCACCACCTTCCCGTGGGCTCACCACCTGCAGGAAAGGTTCTTAATCGGTGCAATGTGAGCTGGGTGACGGTGCTCAGACTGCCACCCCCACGACTCGGAAATGGATAAGTGGGAGAAAATGGATGGACTGTATATCAATTTAACATGGTAATAGATCATATGAAGAAATATTTATGAAGTCTTCATGCAGTTTTCATTTACATGTTCAAATAAAATAGTGATATTGTCTCTGCATGTAATACAAAGGAAATGTGTTAATGGCTCAGTATTGGCAGGTTTATAAGACCGGTTGCCTTTTTTTTTCCATGCTCAGACTGCCACCCCCACGGCCCGGAAATGGATGGATGGATGGATGGATGGATGGATGGATGGATGGATGGATGGATGGATGGATGGATTTAAAAGCAATGGCTAAAAGTGTGTGGAAAATGGAGTATATGGAATACAGCAAACGGACTGTATTATACATGTATCTCTTCACTGTGAGATGACATGAACAGTGTCATTAGTTAAAAGAAAGAACTACTTTTAGCCGAAAACCTGTCACGTTTAATCGCATTGTTTTTGCTTTGAAACAGTGAAAACGCTGTAGTTTTCATGTTGGTCCACTAGTGGGTGCTGTTGTTAGTTTTAGTACTGAAAGCACACAAACATGCAGCAGAGAACAATGAGCTCTAAACATGAACACTGGGAGAACATCGACATTCTAGTGGACAGACCACCAAGTTGGATTGTTATTACGGTGACTGTCAAAATAAAACTAGTAAGTTAGATTGTTATTACAGTGACTGTCAAAATAAAACCACCAAGTTGGATTGTTATTACAGTGACTGTCAA